>NW_023412964.1:0-32691 GCF_903995425.1 Onychomys torridus
TGATAGCAATGCTTATATACTTTTACAATCGAGGAACTTGGCAGGGGGTTACATCAGGCCATTATTTTTTACAATTACTCAGAATCAGCAAGAAACAATAACAAGAGACATCCATATCTATTTTTGTGTATCACTTCCGCAGCGTGAGTTCATTGTGGCTATTGTCTGAGGGCATGATCTCAGAATTTTGTGAAATCTGTCTCGCGCCAGCGACAACATCTGTGGGGAGCCAAACTCTTGCCAGTCTGGGTTATATTTTACTATCATATACCCATTTGCTTTCAAAGCCATTTTTCCCCTCATAATTTACCCATCTGTTCCCAACTTCATCATAACTTCCTGTATATGAGAGCGGCTCTAGGTAACTTCCACTTTCGGGGGTCCACCTAGGGGCTGTCCACCAGCTCCCTCCTAAAAAGTACTGTGTATACCCCCCCCCCCGGGAAGTGTGTGTTGGGGAATTTTTCTCTAACTCTTTCTCTCTAGAAGGGTCTGGCACGCTATGTTTATTCCCTCGTAACATTTTTATTTTTACTTTAGTTTTGGGCTCTCTGGCTGTGTTTCTGACAAGAGCTCGTGCTGCTCTACTCTAAACAGGAACAACCCCAGAGTTGTATTTGAGGAAGTCTTTTGAGCTTCCTTATACACTGGTCTGATAAATGGAGGTGCTCCAGGAACAGGGTCATCTGGGTCAGTCATGTTGGTGCCGACCTGTACTGGTTGTGCTGTCAACTGGAGAACACACAGATAAGACATACAAAAGATCATGATTAGTGCCAACAAGGACTGTCGTCAAGGCCATTTCGTTCTCCAGGGCTTCCTGGGATCCTCAGGCTGCATGACGATTGCTGATTGTGGGGGAACTGCTTGAGGCCACGCTTCAGGAAGCTCTAACCTCAACCTTTCAGCTGCTGGGCCCCAGCGCAGCGGCATACTTGCTACAGCTACACAGGTGTCACAGCTGTGGGCGTAGCACTTTTTGTGTGGAAGTGTAGAGTCCTCTGAAGTGTTATGTAGAAATTGATTAAAGGGAGGCTTGGATGCCTAAATTAGAATGAGCACACCCTGAGCTCTTCTACTCCGTACCCATACCCATCCAAGGGGCTCACTTCACCAGTTTATGTACTTACAGTCAATGGGATCTCAGTAGTACCTTCATAAATGTAGGATAGCCACCAGAGAAGACCTTAGGACATGGTTATCCTCCAAAAGAAACTCTTTATTTGCAGACTGACAATTACAATGTGTATTCTGAAATCTAGTGTGCCTTAGAAACTTTCTGGCGTGAGCTCTCAAGTACACATTATACATTCTGAATTGGCACAATTCTGTTAACAAGAAGAGTTATGGAGTTCAAACAGTAGGGTAGGATATTTGTAGTTTCTCCATCTCTATGGATGTTGATGGATTACGCCTTTGTTTTAGTTTTGGTAGCTGGTTCTGTGTAGGTGATGGATTTTGCAGCCAGAGTGGTACTTGCATCATGGAATATGGTGACATCTCACACATATTCTGGACACTGAATCAGCTGGCCATGTCCAACACCCTTATGTGTCCAAACAAAATGTGTCAATCATATTTCTCATACAGAGGTGAGAGACCAGGTGCAGATGTCAGATTCATCTAAAGCATTAGGCAGAGACTGATCACAGGGACTATTAGGGTCCTAAAACTCAGGTTGTACCATTTCTAGAGTTCACTGGCCACCACACTCTTTTTTCTCTGACTTGCTCTGAGAATCCTGGTATCTCAGGTCCAATCTCTGGAACCTTAGTGGAAACTGCAAAATTATTG
The DNA here is from genome assembly GCF_903995425.1 of Onychomys torridus. Classification (NCBI taxonomy): domain Eukaryota; kingdom Metazoa; phylum Chordata; class Mammalia; order Rodentia; family Cricetidae; genus Onychomys; species Onychomys torridus. The sequence goes on from NW_023412964.1 coordinate 1,795, forward strand.
TGGGGCATATAATATGAGGGGTTGAAAATATTTTAAAACCCCAAAGAGCATTTATACAGATGTTCACCAGACTCTTTGAAACCTTCATGCAGACCCACACTACTACAGTCAGCAAAACATTAGATAACCTGAGATGTAAAAATTAAGATATTCTAAAATAAAACCAAATTCGGGCAATATTTATGAAAAAATCCAGGCCTACAGTATGTGGTTGAAGGAAACTCCAGAGTAAGGAGATTCACTATAACCACAAGTAATATGGAGAATAAATAATCTGAGAGCAGTAAAGGAATGTAGGGAAACATGCCCATACACACAAACACCACCACCACAACAACAACAATAAAAAACCCCAAAATATTAGGAATCAACCTTATCAGTGATTGATATCTCTCAATATCAGTGGTCTTGATTCCCCCACTGAAAGGTCATAGACTAACAGTGTGGATGTGGAAAGAGATTGCATCCTTCTGCTGCATCCAAGAAATACATTTTGACCTAATGGATAGAGATTATCTCAGGGTAAAGAATTGGAAATGGATATTCCAAGCAAATGGACTTAAGAAATTAGTAGCTGCTTTCATATCAACTAAATAGACTTCACATAATACTAATCAGAAGACATAAGTAAAGACAGTATATACTCATTAAAAGAAACGGTCACCTAGATAAACAAAATCAGAAGAAAAGAGGTTCCACTTAGCAAAATGAAGTCAAGATCAGATATGTATTTTAAATAGACCAATAAACCCTGCTAAAATAGCATGATAGCTAAAAGTCTCTTCACCAAATCAAGACCTGGACCAAGATACATTTGTCACAGATATCTACCTGCCATTCAAAGAGGGGTTAATACAAATCCTCCTCAAATTTTTCCAGAAATTAGAAACAAAGGATCATTGCCCAATTTATTTTATGAGTCTAATATTACACAGATAACTAAATCACACTCTAATTCACTTATGAACACTGCTGCAAAAATACTCATCAAATAATTACAAATTGAGCCCCAGATTATTAAAAAATATTTACCATGATCAACTAAACTATATCCTAGATATGCAGGAATGATTCAATATGCAAAAAATAAGAAATGTAATTGAACATATAAACTCCCCAAAGTCCAAAACTCACAAAGACATCAGCCTCATGATCATATCATTATATGGAGCAAGTACTTTTTGCAATATGTAACACTCTCAGGAAGAAATAGGCACACAAGTGACATACATAACTATAATAATAACAGTTTAAAACAAGTCCATAGACAACATCAACATAAATAAGAGAAACTTAAAGAATTCCACTAAAATCTAGAAAGAGACAAAGTTTGACTCTCCCCATATGTATTCAATTTAACAACTGAATTCTTAAGGAGAGCTTAGGGAAGTGGGAGATCCCAGCTGGATCAAGAACAGAGAGGGAGAAGAAGGAAAGAGAGACCATGATAAATGAAGACCATATGGGAATAGGAAGAGGCAAAGTGCTAGAGAGGTCCCTGGAAATCCACAAAGATACCTCCACAATAGACTACTGACAATGGTCAAGAGAAAGCCTGAACTGACCTACTCTGGTGATCGGATGGCCAAACACCCTAACTATCATGGTAGAACACTCATCCAATGACTAATGGAAGCTGATGCAAAGATCCATGGCCAGGCCCCAGGTGGAGCTCTGAAAGTCCAATAAGTGAGAAAGGGGAGGGATTATATGAGTGAGAATTGTTCAGACCATGGTTGCAAAAAGCACAGGGATAAACAGCCAAACTAGTGGAAACACATGAACTATGAACCAATAGCTGAGGAGCCCCCAACTGGATCAGGCCCTCTGGATAGGTGAGACAGTCAATTAGCTTGAACTGTTTTGCAGACCCCCAGGCAGAGGGCTCCGGACTTGTCCTTGGTGCATGAGCTGGCTGTTTGGAGCCTATGTGGTGACACTTTGCTCAGCCTGGATGAAGGGAGGAGGGGACTGGACCTGCCTCCACTGAATCTACCAGACTGGGCTGAATCCCCAGGGGAGTCCTTGCCCTGGAGTAGATGGGAATGTGGGCTGCGGTGGGAGAGTTCAGAGAGGGGGATAGTAGGAGGAAGGACAGGGGAATCTATGGCTGATAGGTGAAATTAGGTTAAGTTATAAAATAAAAAACACAACTGAATTCTAAATTAAATCATAAGGCAAGTGACAATAAAAGGGATACAAATTGGAAAGAAAGAAGAAAAAATATTTACTTGTAGAAGATAATATAATATACATAAGTTAGGTAAACAATTCAACAAAGAAATTCCTATAGCTAATAAAAACTTTCAGAAAATAAGCTTGAAAATATCTAAGGGAGTTAAAACTTTGGTTGGGATGTATTGAATGGCAGATCTATTTTCAGTAATAGAATAATAATAATAAATCAGTAGTTTTCTGATGTACAAATGAGAAACAGACTTGGAAAGAAATCAGAGAAAAACACTTTTCAAAGTAGCATCCAATAGTATAAAATATCTTGGGGGTTACTCTAACCTAGCAAGAGAAATTCTTTATAATAACTTCAAGTCTTTGAGGAAGAAATTGAAGAAGATATCAGAAAATGATCTCCCATGTTCATGAATCAGTAAGATTAAGATGTAAAATGGCCATTCTAGAAAAAGCAATGTATGGATTCATGCAATCTGTTTCAAAATTTCATACAATACATTCCATTAATTTAAAGACAGTTACAGCTTCATATAGAAATACAGAGAGCATTAGATAGCTCAAAAATTACTGAACAATAAAAGAACAGTCATAAGTATCACCATTCCTGATTCCAAATTGTACTTCAAAGATATAATAAAAAAAAATGAAGGAGTATGGTGACCTCCAGGCCCTGACTGCTGCTGAAGGCTAAGTCTGGGTCAATGTCCCCCCTACATTCAGTGTCTTTGCCCAAACTTGACTCTTTGGACAGCTGAGCAACAGTAACTAAACCAACAAGAAATCATTGCTTTCTCCATTGACCAGTCATACAGACTCTCAAACAGTATTTCTGTTTGTCTTTGGCTTCTGGTGAGAAAGTTCAGTCAAGTTCCCTTATCATCAAAATTCCTCTAGAACCCTACCAACCATTGAAAAAACCTTAGTCCTGAATTTTTTGGAATATAAAAAACCCACGTCTACTCTCTTCCTGGCTATCCTCTCAAACCTGGGAATAGGATGAAAACCTGTTATCGCAGAAAATAAAGCTTCTTTAATTTGACTCAAAATATTTAGGTTGATGGTCTGTACTTCAGTGCGAATATCACTAACCATATTGGCCCCTTTCATGGAGTTGTTATATATTTCTTCATTCCTGGTTTGTCTGTACCACTTGTCATCTGCCTGTATTAGGCTCTAAAAGTCTCTCATCCTCTTTAATCTTTGGAAAATGTAGCACCAGGAGGAGCTATAATGAATTTCTTGCCTGACAGACATAATCTTTCTTACCTACATTGTGAAGGCACAGCCCAAATTCCCAATGTTTATTTTGATCAATCACCCCTCCTAACACTGTTATTTCCCTCTAGACCTGTTGAATTAGGGACACCTGAATCTCAAAATTGGCTGGGAGAAATCAGAGCTTCAGTTCAATAGAATGTTTGTGGTGGCCCCAAACAGGAGCACTCCCCGACATAACCAATCACACTGGAATCAAAACCTCTCAGCCAGAAGAACATAAGGTCATGGAAACAGGAAGAATTTTTTTCCCAAGAGGTCACTAGGGGTCATATTGAGTGGTACTATTTCCTTTTCTATCACCTGGTGTCTGGACCCACGGATCTGGGCTATGGAGAAACCTGCCTCCTAAGGTAAACTAAACCAGCCCTCTGAGTTGCTGCGATGCAAGGGTTAGCCATTCCAGCTTTGTTCTGGAAGTTCCAACCCCATTGAGGCTTTAGTAACTGTCATGGCTACAAGGCAAGCTGAGAGAGAACTCTGAAGACCCGAGATACAGATGGGCCTGCTCTCTTGATTTCTGGACTCTGGAGGTAGACTTAGCTGAGTTCTCCAGAGAACACTGCTGGACTGCGCTAAACCTTTCCCAGACCCTGGTACCTATCACTTCACTTTTCTGAGAATTTAGTATCTTGGTCAGAAGCTATACTATGTGGAATGCCATGAGAGTTGGCAATGCATTCTCTTAGTCCCTGTGTGGTAGTTTTGGTAAAATCATTACAGGCAGGAAATGCAAATATATAACTAGAAAAAGTATCTACTCCAGAAAGGACAAAAAGAAGCTGTCACCTGGATAACTGGATAACTGCAGTTACTGACTGTTGTCAGCTGACCTCTTAATGAACTGAACTGGATGACAGTCTTCTGGAAAGGTATTCAGCACCTTTGACTGCTGAACCAGTTCACCATTCCATCACAGTTACTTTCTTAAAGAAGATGGAACAGCTCTGAGAGACTAGTTCCTTTCTAAATCATTGGCATCTGAAATATTTTAGCAGGAATTCAGAGGTAATCATGATTTCATTCCTATTTCTTTCTTTCATTTTTAATTGCTTTCCCCTCTGCATGTCTGGCTCTCCTAGAAGTTGCTCTCTGGACCAAGTTAGACCACAGACTAGCAGAGTTGAGTCAGCCTCTCCCTTCAGACTACTCTGATCAATGCCATAGACTTTTACATCATGCCTGGTTCATGAAGTTCTCTTTAATCACAGTAACCACACTGTTAATCTGAAACACATGACATTGTTAGGTTACCTTTAATATTAATGTAATGAATAGCAAGGCGATTTATTCATCTCAATATTAATTGAGTCAAATTAAGTAAGCTTTATTTCCTGTCATGTTACATATTCTCCCTAATGATTGGACTGAGAAAATAGCCAAGAACCTAGGAGAAGTTGGGTTTTTATAACTCCAAAAATGTAAGGCTATTGATCGTCAGAGAGTTGGTGAGAGTCTTGCAGATGAATTTTGGTGATGTAGGTACTTGGCTGAAGTTTTTCACCAGGAGCCAATGACAAAAAGAAAAAAGTGTCTGAGAGAATTCCTGAAATGATTGGTGAACAAAGCGAAGATTACCTGTCAATTTAGATGGTGTTGCTCAACAGTGCAAAGTGTCAAAGAACCTTGCTACAGTGGGGCCATGGACTCCCACCAACCCCTTGAGCTAAACAAGAACAGTATGTAAACAGAGGACTTAGTACAGACCCATGCAGGCTTTGTGATAGCCCATTCAGTGTCTGTGATGCCTCCTACAACCCTGCCGTCCCCTGTTCCTTGAGGTTCACTGAGTTGTGCTCAAGGTTATGCTGTGAATCTCTGGAACTATTCCCAACAGCTGATGGAGAAATCCCAATTGAATGTCCATTGGACTAGGTACCAATCACTGAGTGTAACAGAATTCACTAATTATTGTCTCATTGGTTTTAGTGTGTGTGTGTGTGTGTGTGTGTGTGTGTGTGTGTGTGTGTGAGAGAGAGAGAGAGAGAGAGAGAGAGAGAGAGAGAGAGAGAGAGAGAGAGAAGACACTGCACCAACTAGTACAGCTCAGCCAGGCGGGATGTAATAAAATGGACACCTTCCAACAGAAACACCACTGGAATCCAGAAGTTGTTTTTATTCTTTGTATTCATTTGATATTTTATTTATCTGTGATGGATGTGCCCATGGAGAAAAGGGGAGAACTGAACAAAAGATACTCTGCAAGAGTAACAATTGCTTTTGCCCACTGAGTCATCTCTCCTGTCCCAATCACCAAGTTTGGAGAAAAACTCTCTTCATTCTCTTTGCTTCTCTTGTAATCAAACATTCATGTTTGTTTTCTCCTTTCTGAGTCCTTGACCGTATCTTCTGCTCAGTCCAGTGCAGATAGGTTTCTTCAAAGAAACCCTGTTTTAATGTGCTTGGTGCCAGCAGTTAAAATGGATTTCAGATTCTAACTACTTCATAAAAAAAAATCAAACCAGTATAACAACAGGGAGGAGGCTGTGTAGATTGTACCAGAGTCCAAGGCTCCCCATCCCTCAACCTGACACAGACTCATTTACATCTGTAATAAGCCTCAGCAACCCTGCTGTTATTCCCTAGTTTCACTGGAAATTTTCCACAAATCCCATAGTCGACTCAGGTATCATTGGTAATGCCATGACTGCTGCTTGTGTGAGACAGGTGTAGTACAAGGTTTGCCAGGACCTAGGATTGCTTCAAGCATTTAATAGGGTGCTCCAGGAAAGGACATTGAGCAGACATGGAACCATAAGCTTCAAACACTAGGTAGGGATACAAGCCCACCATTATCTTCCAGTCTGATGTCTCAGAGACCTCAGAAGCATTTGCTGTAATGAAATCCATTGTCTGGGTTTTCAGCTGCCCTGATCTGTAGAGGTCAGCCAGGAAGAGAGTGTGGGCAGCATTCTCCACAGAGAGGTCCCTGAAGAGGGCATCCTCACACATGACCTTCAAATACTCCAGGCCATACTTGTCAGCAGCTGCCAGCACAGCAGCTGCCATGCTGTCAAGGTCTGGTGCTGTCCCTGTGTAAATGAAGTCCACCATTACCTTGAAGACTTGTGGCTCCAGGTCAGGGATCTCAATGCGATTCTTTCTGCTCTCCTCCATGTCATGTTGAAACATGGCTCTGAAAACTGGAGAGCGAGCTGCTAAGATGGCCTTGTGAGCCCGGAATTCCTGGCCAGCTACCACTAGGCAGCAGTCTGTGAATCGGGAATTCAACCACAGCTCTCCTAGATCATCTGCCAATGTGCATCTGGGAACCAGAATTCCAGGCTTCTTGTTCTGGTCAGAGAGGCTCAAAGAGACCTGGGCCATGCTCACCTTGCAGACCAGGGTGAGCTGGTCCTCTGGGAGAAGCCAAAATGCATGGGACAAGAGAAAATCTCGAATAATGAATTGTTTGTAACCCCAGTCCTGGCCTGGCACAAACATAAAGGCTCTTGGGCTCTTCTTGACTTTCGTTTTCTCTCCTTCGGCATTTATGATCCAGAACTGGAACTTTGCCCAAATACGACTGTTTAGACAGCTGAGCAACACTAGGTAAACTGACAGGTAATCTGCACTTTCTTCATCCACTCCATTTAGGTTTACTCTCAAACACCATTTGTCATGGGCTCCTATTGAGAAAGTTGGGCTTCTAAGGCTTCCTAGCCTTTCCTCCACCATCAAATGGAAGTTGCTGATGGTCCACCTGTAGGAGAAATCCTCAACACTGATTTCTGTGTGGTCCCATCTCTGGGCTATCTCTGCTCTTGCCATTTCTCCTGCAGGTAGTGCTTTAAAGGTTCAATTGGATACAAATTGAAGAACTGGCAACTGTTCCCTCTTCACCCTGTGAGACGCAATAACAGAGAGGATTTTGATTTTCAGTTTTTGTTTCTCATCTGTTCCCTCTTCTATGAGGCTGGAAACTTGGGTCTCTCATATTTTCTATCCAGATTTCAATGCTAATATCAGAGAACACAGTCTAGGCTACTAGATACACATTCACCATTCCATTATTTTCTAGATTGAATCTTAGGTCAATAGGTAACTTGTTTTGACAATTATACACAGCTTTTGGATGGTTTTGATCATTCATTCTATTAATTCATATCCAAAATGTTGCACTAGGGTTCTCTAGAGGAACAGACTGTATACAAGGAATCTCTCTATAGATCATCAGAGGGGAAATATCAGAATGACGGTGGGCTGCAGTCCTGCTCATCCCACATTACCTCTGAAGGGAAACACCAAGATTCCAGTACTTACTTAGTCCAGGATTTTGGATGTGTCTGCTGTCCTCAGTATTTGCTGGTGTTCCAAATATTCTCTATTGCCAGGGAAGGCAGGGACTAGCTGCAAGGTGAGGGCAAGCAGGCAAATAGCAAGAGCTCTCTGCTTCCACGTCCTTTTATAGGCTTCCAGTAGAGGGTGTGGCCCAATTTAGGGTGTGTCTTCCCAGCTCAAGATCTGGATTAAAGGTGTGTACGTCTTCAGTCCCTGAGACCTGGTTTAGATGTTTGTTTCTTTTTACTTCCAAAGTCTGTCCTTGAAATGGATCTACCTACATCAAATGAAGCAAAAACACTTCTCACTGCTGTGACCTGCAGTTTAGAGTGTCAGTTAATTCCACGTCTTGCTAAGTTGTGAACCAAAAAACAAAAACAAAAACAGAAAAACAGAATCACCACAGTTTGCTTATTGCGGTTCATCTTAAATAATATAAGGATGGTGTCCATTCCTAGAACTATGCTGGACTAAGCTTTTGTTTTAGCTGTGGCAGTGGTTACTGTTTTTTTTTTTGTTGTTGTTGTTTTGTTTTGTTTTTACATAAGTGCTGTGTTTTAAACCTCGAGTGGTACTTCCTTCATGCAGACGGTTGTCCTTACCTATGGGGGACCTACAATTGACTAGGCTCTGTTACACAGGCAGGTTTGTGCACCATGAGCATTTGGTACCTCAGAGGCCAAAAGAAGGTGTAGGAGCCCCTGGATAACTGGATAACTGCAGTTACTGACTGTTGTCAGCTGACCTCTTAATGAACTGAACTGGATGAAAATCTTCTGGAAAGGTATTCAGCACCTTTGACTGCTGAACCAGTTCACCATTCCATCACAGTTACTTTCTTAAAGAAGATGAAACAGCTCTGAGAGACTAGTTCCTTTCTAAATCATTGGCATCTGAAATATTTTAGCAGGAATTCAGAGGTAATCATGATTTCATTCCTATTTCTTTCTTTCATTTTTAAGTGCTTTCCCCTCTGCATGTCTGGCTCTCCTAGAAGTTGCTCTCTGGACCAAGTTAGACCACAGACTAGCAGAGTTGAGTCAGCCTCTCCCTTCAGACTACTCTGATCAATGCCATAGACTTTTACATCATGCCTGGTTCATGAAGTTCTCTTTAATCACAGTAACCACACTGTTAATCTGAAACACATGACATTGTTAGGTTACCTTTAATATTAATGTAATGAATAGCAAGGCGATTTATTCATCTCAATATTAATTGAGTCAAATTAAGTAAGCTTTATTTCCTGTCATGTTACATTTTCTCCCTAATGATTGGACTGAGAAAATAGCCAAGAACCTAGGAGAAGTTGGGTTTTTATAACTCCAAAAATGCAACGTTCAGGATTCTCTGAGAGGTGGGGTGAGTCTTGCAGATGAATTTTGGTGATGTAGGTACTTGGCTGAAGTTTTTCACCAGGAGCCAATGACAAAGAGAAAAAAAGTGTCTGAGAGAAGGCCTGAAATGATCAGTGAGCCAAGCAAAGATTCCTGGTCCTCAGTATTTTCTGGTGTTCCAAATACTTTCTATTGCTAGGAAGGCTGCAAGGTGAGGGCAAGTGGACAAATAGCAAGAGCTCTCTTCTTCCACATACATTTAGAGTCTTCCAATAGAGGGTGTGGCCCAATTTAGTGTGTGTCTTCTACCCTGAAGATCTGGATTAAAGGTGTGTGTGTCTTCAGGCCTTGTGATTCTGATTAGATTTTTGTTTCTTTTTACTTCCAAAGTCTGTCCTTGAAATGGATGTACCCACATCCAATGAAGCAAAAACACTTCTTACTGTTGTGACCTCCAGTTTAGGGTTTTAGTTAATGCCATGTCTTCTTAAGTTGGGAACCAACTAATCCACCTCAAGTTCATTTTGCTTATTGCAATTCATCTTAAATAATATAGGGATGCTGTTATTTTCTTCTCAGAGTTTTACACAAAATCCTCCCGTTAACATGACCAGGAAAGATGTGGTTCCTTACCCATCAGGGCTCTCAATGTTCACAAAACGGAGGTCTGTATGGGAGAATTTATGTGGTTGGGAAGCAGAACCAGGCAGCAACTCTGAAAGGGTCAGTCTTTTTTCATCCATACTCACATTTCCAGGGATGTCTCCACAAACTTTCATTGGTCATCTTGCCCCTCCCCCTCTCATTATCCTCCCTGGAAAAATTGTTCTTGATCCACTAAGGGTGTGTTATAAGTTGATCCTGAGTTCTCACTTTCATCATGCTGCCATGATTCAGCTTCTCAGTACCTCATAATTTTCATTCTCCACCTGTGAGTTCTGTCTTCATTACACTTTGATCTTCCATGATTACTCTGTTGGCCCTAAGTGAGATAATATTTTGATTTTCAAACGGTGCAAAATATACTCAACAGTTACTGAACAAGGGGTTTTGAAACATTTCTTAGAATGTGATCTGTAAAATGCTGCCCACAACCATCATCTCTCTCTAGTTCATCATGCCTAGATCAACTCACTAAGCCTAGGGACAGGAAAATAACTACAGTGATTCAATCAACTCATCAATTCCCAGCCTAGCTCTCCTGGAAGTCTGGCTCTAATGCTGCTTATCCATCAGTCCAGGATAAATCAATCAATTGGTTTTCATCTCAGAATATTAAGTTCCTCATTTAGGAATCTTTGTAAGGTGGCTAACTGGTGGCCTTTGTGACTTTTCTGTATTCGTTAAGGGCCAGGTTGGCAGGTACCCTTTCCCTCAAATATGTCATTTGTAATGAAGGTAGACAATTCTTGCAAGACCCCTGATTTGTAAGTAAACCTGTAAGTTCTGAGCTTCAGTGAGCATGCTCCTGCTTTGGGGGTGCAATTTTCTCAATGGGGAACTGACTCCTGTCTTGGGCTCAGTTATAAAATCTTTTCATATACTTTCTCACTCCACTAATGGAACTAATGCAGTTTCAACATGACATGGAGGATAGCAGAAAGAACCACATGGAGAGCCACAAGTCTTCAGGACAATGATGGACTTCATTGACACTGGATAAGCAACACACCTGGACAGCATGGCAGATGCTGTGCTGGCAGCTGCTGACAGGTATGGTCTGGAATGTTTGAAGGTCATGTGTGAGGATGCCCTCTTCAGGGACCTCTCTGTGGAGAATGCTGCCCACACTCTCTTCCTGGCTGACCTCCACAGCTCAGAGCAGCTGAAAACCCAGACAATGGATTTCATTACAGCTCATGCTGCTGAGGACTCTGAGACCTCAGACTGGAAGACAATGGTGGGCTTATATCCCCACCTAGTGATGAAGTTTTTGGTTCCATAGCTGCTCACTGCCCCTTCCTGGAGCACCCGATTAAATGCTTGAAGCAGTCCTAGGACCTGGCAGATCATGTCCTATACTTGTCTCCCAGAAGCAGCAGACATGGTGTTACCAATGATACCTGAGTTGACTATGGGATTTGTGGAAAATTTCCAGTGAAATTATGGAATAACAGCATGGTGGCTGAGGCTTACAACAGATGTAAATGAGTCCATGTCAGGTTGAGGGAGGGGGAGCATTGGATTCTGGTACAATCTACACAGCCTCCTCCCTGTTGTTATACTGGTTTGATTTTTTTTTTTTTTTTGTCTAAGGAGTTAGAATCTGAAATCCATTTGAACTGCTGGCACCAAGCACATGACAACAGGGTTTCTTTGGAGAAACCTATCTGCACTGGACTGAGCAGAAGATCTTTCCAATGATTCAGAAAGTAGAAAACAAACATGAATGTTTGATTACAAGACAAGTAAAGAGAATGAAGAAAGTTTTTCCAAACTCTGTTTTTGGGACAGGAGAGCTGACTCAGTTCGAAAAAGCAGTTGTTGCTTTTGCAGAGGACCTTTTGTGAAGTCCCTCTTTTTCCCCATGGGAACACCCATCAGACATAAATAAAATATAGAAATAAAATATCAAATGAATAAAAAGTGTAAAATCAGCTTATGGATTCCAGTGGTGTTTCTGTTTGAAGATAGCCATTTTAGTCCATCCAGCTCTGCTCAGCTCTAGAAGTTGCTGCAATGCTTTCACTGCCACCACACACACATACACACACACACACACACACACACACACACACTCACACACACACACAATAGGACAAAAATAATGAATTCTGTTACACTCAGCAATTGGTACCTAGGTCAATGGACATCAGTTGGGATTTCTCCAACAGCTGTTGGGAATAGTTCCAGAGATCCATAGCCAAACATTGACCACAATTCAGTGGACCTCAAGGAAGAGGGGAAGGTAGGGTTGTAGGAGGTATCAAAGACACAAGGGGTACAGAAATGACAGAGTCAACTAAACACATTTCATAGGGGCTCACAGACACTGAAAAGGCAATCACAAAGCCTACAAGGGGCTGAACTAAGTCCCCTGTTTACATACTGTGCTTGTTTAGCTCAGGGGCTTTGTGGGAGCCCAACTGAAGGAGCATGGGGAGTATCTGAACTGTGTGTAGAATATTGGAAATGTTTCTTCCTTCTGAGTTAGCCTCTTCATCCTTGATGTGAGGGTTTGTGCCAACTATTATTACATTTTTTATCTTGTGTTCATTTGATATCGCCAGGTGACCTTTGCTTTTCTGAAGGGAAACAGAGGGGTAGTATCTATCTATCATCTATCTATCTATCTATCTATCTATCTATCTATCTATCTATCCATCTATCCATCTATCTATCTATCTATCTATCTATCTATCTATCTGTCTGTCTGTCTGTCTGTCTGTCTGTCTATCTATATCTATATCTATCTATCATCTATCTATCCATTTATATCTATCTATCTATCTATCCATTTATATCTATCTATATCTATCTACATATATCTATATCTATATTCCATGTATGGATTAGAGTTTTGGTAGACTACATTCAGGTGGGAGTGTATGAGAGAAGAAAAATAAAAACAAAAAAAGGAAAAATTAAAAAGACATTTGGGGTAATAGTATTTGGACATATCTGCAAAGGAGCAGAGAATGTCTAGATCGTTTGTCCCCTGTTAATGCCCATGAAAGTTGCCTTCATCAGAGGAGGAGTTAAATAATCAAGTAGATAGGATGACCCACTAAGTGTACATTCAGATTCTTTAACAAGCTATCCCCATTATTAACCAATGGGCCCATGATCAAAATAGCTGTGGTAGCAGAGATGGGGGTTATGCATGGAATGACAACATGGATATCCATTCATCAATAGTGGCCTCGTTAAAGCTGCTGCTGAATGCCAGATCTGCCAACAACAGAGACCAACACAGAGTGCCAGACATGTCATCATTCTCCAGGCTGACCAGCCTACAAAGTCATAAAAGGATGAATACATTGGACCACTTCCTCTGTGGAATGGACAACACTTTGTCCTTCATGGAATAGATACTTATTCTAGTAATATATTTGCATTTACTGCCTATAATGTTTTTACCAAAACTACCACATGGAGACTAACAGAATGCATTGTCAACTCTCATGGTATTCCACATAGTATAGCTTCTGACCAAGATACTAAATTCTCAGACAGAGAGGTAAAACTCAGGCCCTCAATCATGGATTCCATTGGAAGTACTAGGTTCACCAACCTCCTGAAGCAGCTGTTATGAACTTTCAAGACATAGTTATAGATCCAATGAAGTAGCAGTGTTGGTGAAGTTATTAAGGCCACCTCATGTAGTTAAAATGGAGGTTTATTTTGTGGTAAGTTACAAGGGAAGGTATTGGTTACAGGGTCTGGGAAAGGTATAGAGTAGTCTGGAAGTGTTCTCTGGAGAACTCAGCTCAGTCTACCTTCAGCTTCTAGGGTCCAGAAATCAAGAGAGTCGGCCCATTTGGGTCTCAGGTCTTCAGGGTTCTCTCTTGGCCTGCCTTGTAGGCATGACAGTTACCAAAGCTTCAATAGGGTTTGGAACTTCCAGATCAAAGCTGGAATGGTTACCCACTACATCGCAGCAACCTCAGAGTGGTGGTTTAGCATACCTTAGGAAACAAGTTTCTCCATAGCCCAGATCCATGGGTCCAGTCACAAGGTGGTAGAAAAGGAAATAATACCACCCACTATCACCCCCAGTGACCTCTTGGGAAAAAAAAATTATTCCTATTTCCATGACTGTATGTTCTTCTGGCCTGGAAGTTTTGATTCCAGAGTGATTGGTTGTGTGGGGCAGTGCTCCTGTTTGCAGCCACAACAAACATTCCATTGAACTGAAGCTCCAATTTCTCCCAGCCACTTTGCGATTCTGGTGTCCTTAATTCAATAGGTCTAGAGGGAAATAACGGTGTTAAGAGGGGTAACTGATCAAAATAAACATTGGGCAATTGGACTGCTCCTCCACAATGGAGGTAAGAAACATTATGTCTGTCAAGCAAGAAATTCATTATAGCTCCCTGTGGTAAAACATTTTCCAATGATTAAAGAGAATGAGAGACTTCAACAGCCTAATCCAGGAAGATGGCAAATGGTACAGACAAACCAGGAATGAAGAAATATATCAAAACTCCATGAAAGGGGCAAAGTTGGGTAGTGATATTCCCACTGAAGTACAGACCACCAACCCAAATATTTTGAGAACAATTTAGTAAGCTCCATATTCTGCCATAATAGGTTTTTACCCTAATCCAAGGTTTTAGAAATAGCCAGGAAGATAGGAGATGTGAGATTTTTATAATCCAAAAAATGCAAAACTAAGGGGTTTCCAATGGTTCTTATGGTTCTAGAGGAATTTTGGTGATATAGGAACTTGATTGAACATTCTCACCAGAAGTCAATGACAAACAGTAATACTGTTTGAGAGTCAGTATGACTTGTCAATGGAGAAAACAATGATTACTTGTTGGTTTATTTATTGTTGCTTAGCTGTCCAAAGTATCAAGATTGGGCAAAGACCCTGAATGCAGAGGGGCCATTGACCCAGACATAGCCTTCAGCATCAGTAAGGCCCTGAGGTCACCATACCCCTTTATTATTTGTATTATAGCTTTGAAGTAGAATTTGGAATCAGGAATGGTAATACCTATGGCAGTTCTTTTATTGTTTGTAATTTGTTAGCTATCCAATACTTTCTGTATTTCTATATGAAGCTGTAAAAGGCCTTTAAATTATTTTCAAATTTTATTTATTATATTTGTGTTTTAATTTTACATATCAGCCATAGGTTCCCTTTTCCTCCTCCCTCCCATCCCCGCCCCCATCTTAAATTTGTGGGATGAATTGTATGAAATTTTGAAGCAGACTGCTTTGAATCCATATATTGTTTTTTGCAGAATGGCCATTTTTGAATGTTGATCTTATTGATTCATGAGCATGGGAGATCATTTTCTGATATCTTCTTAATTTCTTCCTCAAAGACTTGAGGTTTTTATGATGTCTTTCACTTGCTAGGTTAGAGTTAACTCAAAGATATTTTATGCTATTGGATGCTACTTTGAAAAGTGGTTTTCTCTGATTTCTTTCCATGTCTGTCTCTCATTTGTACATTGGTCAACTACTAATTTTTTATTATTATACTATTACTAAAAATAAATCTGTCATTCAATGCATATTAACTAAAGTTTTCACTCCCTTAGATTTTTTCAAGCTTATTTTCTGAAAATTTATATTAGCTATAGGAATTTCTTTGTTGAATTTTTTATTTAACTTATGTGTATTACATTATCTTCTACAAGTTAATATTCTTTTTTTTCTAATTTGCATCTATTTTATTGTCAGTTGCTTTATGATTTAATTAGGAATTCAGTTTTTTTATTTTATAATTTAATCTAATTTTACCTATCAGTCATAGATAACCCTGTCCTCCCTCCTAATATCTCCCTCTCTGCACTCCCCCCAACCAACCCACACCACATTCCCATCTCCTCCAGGGCAAGGACTCCCCTAGGGATTCAGCTCAGTCTGATAGATTCAGGGGAGGCAGATTCAGTCCCCTCCTCCTTTTACCCAGGCTGATCAAAGTGTCCCCTCACAAGTCCCATGCTCCAAACAGCCAGCTCATGCACCAAGTACAGATCCCTGTCCCACTGCCTGGGTGGCCTCCCAAACAGTTCAAGCTAATAGACTGCCTCACCTATCCAGAGGGCCTGATCCAGCTCCTCAGCTATTGATTCATAGTTCATGTGTTTCCACTAGTTTGGCTATTTGTCCCTGTGCTTTCAATTCTCACTCATACAGTCCCTCCTCTTTCTCACCAATTGGATCCTGGAGCTCCACCTGGGGCCTGGCGTTGGATCTCTGCATGTGCTTCCATCAGGCATTGGATGAGAGTTTTACCACAACAGTTAGGGTGTTTGGTCATCCCATCACCAGAGTAGGTAAGTTCGGTCTTTCTCTCAACCATTGCCAGTAGTCTATGGTGGAGGTATCTTTGTAGATTTCTGGGGACCTCTCTAGCACTTTGCTTCTTCCTATTCCCATGGGATCTTCATTTATCATGGTCTCTCTTTCCTTGTTCTCCCTCTCTGTTCTTGATGCAGCTGGGATCTCCTGCTCCCCTAAGCTCTCATTAAGAATTCAGTTGTTATATTGACTAGATATGTAGAGAGTCAGACTTCATCTCTTTCCATATTTTAGTGGAATTGTTTAAGTTTCTCTTATTTTTATTGATGTTGACTATGGACTTGTTTTAATCTGTCATTATTGTATTCATGTATGTTACTTGTCTTCTCCCTGAGTTTCCTCATAAATGAGTGTTAGTGAAAAAAGTTCTTCCTCCATATAATGATATGATCATGAGTTAATGTCTTTCTGAGGTTTGGTCTTTAGGGAGTTTATATGGTCAATTACATTTTTATTTTTGCATATTGAACCTTTCCTACATATCTAGAATATAGTCTAGTTCATCATGGTAAATATTTTTGAATATTCTGAGGCTTAATTTGTAATTATTTCATGAGTATTTTTGCTGCAGTGTTCATAAGGGAATTAGTGTGTGATTTTGTTATCTGTGTAATTTCAGACTCATAAAATAAATTGGGCAATGATCCTTTGTTTCTAATTTCTGGAATAATTTGAGGATGATGGACATTAACTCCTCTTTGAATGGCAGGTAGATATCTGTGCCAATGAATCTGGTCCCGGGCTTTATTTGGCAGAGACTTTTACCTATCATGCTATTTTCCTTTGGTTTATTGGTCTATTTAAATGACATATCTGATTTTGATTTCATTTTGGTAAGTGGAACCTACTTTTTCTGATTTTGTTTATCATTGTGCCCTTTTTCTTTAATGCGTGTATAATGTCTTAACTTATGTCTTCTGATTAGTTTTAAATCAAATCTATTTAGTTAGATATAAAAGCAACTACTTCTTAGTTCTTAGGTCCATTTGCTTGGAATATCCATTTCCAATTCTTTATCCTGAGATAATCTCTACCCATTAGGTTGAAGTGTATTTCTTGGATGCAGCAGAAGGATTCAATCTCTTTCCAATCCACACTGTTAGTGTGTGACCTTTCAGTGGGGGAATCAAGACAACTGATATTGAGAGATATCAATCACCAATGAGGGTTGATTCCTAATATTTTGTTGTCTTTGTTGTTCTTGTTGTGGTGGTGGTGTTTGTGTGTATGTGTGTGTTTCCCTACATTCCTTTACTGCTCTCAGATTATTTACTCTCTGTATTACTCGTGCTTATAGTGAATCTCCTTATGTTGGAGTTTCCTTCAACCACATACTGTAGGCCTGGATTTTTTTCATAAATATTGACTGAATTTGGTTTTATTGTAGAATATCTTAATTGTTACATCTCTGGTTACAGAAAGTTTAGCTGGCTGTAGTAGTCTGGGTCTGCATGAGACGTTTCTTAGAGTCTGCTGAACATCTGTATAAGCCACTTTTGGCTTTTAAAATATTCTCATCCCCTGAGATTATATGCCCCACACTAATTTTGCAGTTTCCAATAAGGTTCCAGAGACAACACCTGAGACACCAGGATTCTTAGAGCAAGTCAGAGAAAAGAGTGTGGTGGCCAGTGTACACTAGAAATGGTACAACCTGAGTTTCAGGTCCCCAAGAGTCCCTGTGATCAGTCTCTGCCTAATTTTTTAGATGAATCTGACACCTGCACCTGGTCTCTCACCTATGCATGAGGAATCTGGTAGAAACATTTTATTTAGACATATAGGGGAGATGGCCACCTTTCTTACAAACAATGGTTTTTGAAGTGATCATCAACAAAACCTTCAAATTACACATATGATGAAGGGGTATCTACTCCAGTGACCCTGAATTTTCCTGGTGAATGGTCACCTACGCAACTAATTAGTCATCTGCACAAAGTCTACCAGATGAACAAAAAGTCAAGGGGTCAAAAGCAATGATGATTTATTATTTATTGACAGAAAGTCGTATTGGAACAAGACTTACTGAAGAGCAGGACTTGGAATGGCTGAGATGATTGAATCTGAACTTATTTCTGTGTAATTTAGGCTTAGAGAGTCTCTCTAAGACAGGTCTAACTGTAGAGATATATGAGATGAAGGGAACATATTGCTGATCACACTACAATGGGGGATGACTTCAAAGTACCTTTCTCTATGGTTTCTGTTGAAAACAAACTGCACTTCATGGAAATGAGCATAATCCTGCACTTTTAAAGACCAGTAAAATGAGCAGAGCAGTTCTGAGGTTAAGCCCAGAACCCACCAGTGGAGGATGAAGAATATGAGGTAAAGAGAAGCTGAATCTGGTCAATCTAAGTGGTTGACTTGAGAAGGATTTAGAATATTTATGAACCACACCCTTATTTGGATCTGGAAGACTGATTCCAAATAGAATTATCTGAGGGGCATCAGAAAGACCACCTCTGAAGTTTATGGAGTCATGCTGGGGCTGTGTAAATGGATGGAATGAAAGTCAGGCAAAAAGAGAACCATCTCAGCCATTCCAGGTTCTCCTTTCTGCTCACCGTGTATGATGCAGACCCATAAGAATAACACCTGACTTCTCACTTGAGACTCTAAAAGCCAGAAGGTCCTGGACAGATGTTATGCAGATACTATGAAACCATAGATGCCAACCCAGACTATTGTACATAGAAAAACTCTCAACCAACATAGACAGAGTAAATAAAGTATTCCATGATAAAACCAAATCTAAACAACTACTCTCCACAAATCCAACCCTACAGAAAGCACTCAAAGGAAAAATCCAACCTCAGAATGTTAGATACACCCATGAAAGCACAGCAACAGACAGTCCCATACCAACAAATGCCAAAGAAGGAAAACATACAACACTACCACCAAAAATAACAGGAATTAACAATAACTGGTCATTAATATCCATTGTTGTGGTTCCTGTTTGGTGAGGTCTTTGGGTCCTTCCTGGTGGACCTCCACTCCTCAAGACAAAGTCTATTTTCTTTGTCCTCATTCTAAATGCCTTTGTCCAGTTTGAATTACCTGTGAATGGAACATGAATGCACTATATTTGTTCAGTGTTCAAGGTTTATTTGGTGTTTTCATTGGCATGCCACTTGGGTAGTTGGTTGCATAATCCATATGCAGATCTTACTTTTTACATAATATTTCAATGTACACTATAGACACATTTCCTCAGAACACCAAAAATGAATGGACTCTTGCATGTTGAGATGCTTCTCTGAACTGGAGCTGTAAGATTCACCCAAGCTTCTCTACAGCAGAGGTCTTTTATTCATGTCTGCGGTGCTAACAGTAACCTAGCTGGCTTCTAATTCATCATTAGATTAATGGAAAAAACTGGGTAGAGAGTCCTGCTCGACTTTTCATTCAATTCCAATAGGGATATGCTAGGAGTGGAATTGCCAGACTCTGGCATCCTGTTATGCTTCAGGTTTGGTGGGACCGTCTATTTAGTAATTTTATCAATATAGACTTTTCCAGACCAGAAAATGAAGATCCCATTTTCTCCACAGACTCAACACTCATGGCTCTAACAGATTTTTAAAGAAAATGGAGATAGATAATTGTTGATTTTCATCTCTGTATTGACAAATAAAGTTGAGGGCCTCTTCTATTTCTTATTCATCATTTACATATTCTCCTTGATAATTAGGTCTCTGTTCAACTCTTGTGTTAAAAAGTATGCTGGATCTTTGTTTTAGATTTTTTTTTCATTTAAATTTTGTTTCTTTGGTTTTTAGAGATTAGGCCACTTAAGAAGGACAGCCTCCACTCCAATGAAATGTGTTTCCCAAGACCCCCTTAAACTCCCTGTGTATTCCGGGATGCCACTGCAGAGTAGGTTGTTCTTCCTTTGCCTCCTGAATATAATTACATTAGGACAACACTGTTTCCAGGTTAGAAATCAGACGTTTGGGGAAGGGATCCTATTTAAGGATCTGGACTTTGGGGGAGTCTTATTGAGTTTGTTTCTGTTTTGGAGACGAGATCTCATTTGGTATACCAACACATATCTATCAATCACCCAGCACTCATGTTGCCTCTGTTTCCTAATATCACTGTTATTACACACATGGAGAAAACATAGTCATTTTGACTGATTTCTATACAGGATCTTGAATCTTAGTTTACAATAACCTTCCAATATTGGTTCTCCAGAGCCAATATCAATGCTATGATGAGCTGCAGCCATAACCACCACACACAATGAAATACAGCTTTCAGGCTGATTTGGTTTCTTTCTCTTTCTGTTTTGGAAAGAAAATGTCTTTACATAACTTTGGCTGTCTTGGAATCCAATCTAAAGAGCAAGTTGGACCAAACAATGCAGAGATCTGCTTGCCTCAGGCTCCTGAGTGTTTTGATTAAATCCTTGACTTCCTTTTTTAAATTCAATTTTTATTGATTCTTTTTGGGTTTTACATCATACATCCTGATCCATCCATCTCCCTGTCCCTTCATATCTGTACTCCCCCCTTAGAACCTCTCACACAAAACAAAACAAAATTCAAAAGAGAAACAAAACAAAAAACAAAAAAACAAAACATAGACAACCAAACTAAAAAACATACAAAAATAAAGTCCTGCAGGACAGTGGTGGCACACACCTTTAATCCCAGCACTACGGAGGCTGAGGCAGGCAGATGTCTGTGAGTTCAAAGCCAGCCTGGTCTCCAAAGCAAGTTCCAGGAAAGGTTCCAAGCTACACTGAGAAACCCTGTCTCAAAAAACAAAACAAAACAAACAAACAAAAACAAGTCCCAGAATGGAAGCTGTAGTGTGACACAGTGAGTCACACAGTATACCCTTTACTCCATACATCTTAACTTGTAAGTCATCATTTCAATGAGTCATTGTTCTGGTTTGAGATCTCTGGCTCAATACTGGACATTCACTGGGACTCCTCTTGGATAACCTTCATTGTTGCCTTGTGTAATGAGCTCCTGTAGCTTTGAATCTGCAGGTCCAGCCCCTTCACATGGTTCAGCAGTTCATAAATGAGGTGTGTATGCATGTGTTGCAACTCTTGGTGTGGCATGGAGAAGGTATTCTGACTGTTTGGGAGTCTGGCAATACCTTAAGCTACTAAGATAGCTCTAGCTACCTGGAGTTGGGGAATAGTGAGGGATGTTCTCCCCACAAATTATAGCAATCTTGCTATCCTTTGGAGAGCTTCTACAGCTGAGCTTTGTTTATCCCCCACTTATGAGGGCTTCTCAGCAGAGCTCTAATTCTTCTCTGGCCCAAAGTGCTGCTTCTTTTACTTCACTCTGCTAAAGGGGAAACCCCTGTTGAAACATAGCAATCTCCTCTGGCTCCAGTGAAAAGTTGTTGTTTTTTCTGTTCTCCTTGCTCAGTCTCCTAAAGGACTTCTCAGTAAGGTTTTTCTGTTCTTCTCTGACTTGCTCAGTCCCCTAAGGGAATGTCTCTGCAAGGTTGTTTGTATGCTCAGTCCTCTACAGGTCATCTCTGCAAGGTTCATCTTCTCTGCCCCAGTGAATGAACATCTTCCCACCCAAGATTTTTTTTGAGAAAGAGATTCATTTGGGAAGGAGAAATCCAAGAGAGTGGCTACCTCTACCAGGGTGGGAGTAAACAGCTGACCCCTAAACAGGCAGGTGGTTTATATAAGATTTCTTAGGGGTGGAGTTTATCCAGGGAGAAGGTTTTCTGTTCAGGGATTATTTAGTTTCATTGGTCAGGGGCAGAGATGGCTCTGTTTTCAGAGCCAAACTGTGTTTCTTTCAGTGGCTTTTCTAAACTTCTCGGCTCTAATTCTAAGGCCAGGGCATATTTCTTTCACTGGCTCTGAATCTAGGGATAAACTGTGTTTCTTTGGCATTGGTTTCAGAGTCAGGACATGTTTCTTTGGTTCTAGCTTTAGAGATAAAGTGTTTCTCTCACTGGCTCAGGTTCCAGATCGAGGCTGTGTTTCTTTCACTGGCTATGGGCTCCAGGTTCAGAGTAGGTTTCTTTAGCTAATCCCTTTTCCCTACATTGTCCATGTTGGGTTTGGCTAAATTGCAGCCCTGGTTCTGGGACTGGTGGTCGCTGGGTTACTCAGCCTGCCAGGTTTCCCTCAAGGAAACAACTGGGCAAGCTCTCCAGCATTGCTTTTGCTACCTCACCCACTGAAGATGCCAGCAAGGAATGTGGTCACTTTTCCAGCCCTTCTGCCATCATGCCATCTCACATTCACACACACACACACACACACACACACACACACACACACACACACACAGGCACAATCTCCTGACCAACGCCCATCAACAAGATCAGATCTGCTGTGTTGTCCTGGTAAGATACAGGGCTTGTTCTCCTGCGTATTGCAGCTAGTGGGTAACAGGAACTTAGGCCATATAAGAAATTACAGAAAAAAAGCAATGCAGTTGACTGAATAATCCTGTTGTATTTTGTTAAGAATGCGTTCATACAGATATTTGTGTTTTTTTCAATGTCTTTATCATGTGATAAAACATCCAATAATATAGTATCAATGATTATCAAATTTAAATTTGAGATAAAGAGAGTACATTCATCTAGGGACATCACCAACTATGCTAAATTTATGATGCATTTGTGAGTGTATTGGGGACAGTTATGTTAGGTGAAATTATAACTTGTTTGAATATATCCTTCATTTGCAATTGTATATGGGACAAAAATTTGTTTAGGTGTAATTATGAGCTGGTTATTGTTTTCATTTGGAAATTAAGCATGGCATAAAGATACATGATTGTGGGTGAAGTTGACAAGGGGCGAACTTGTAAAGGCTATTCTGAGTTGTGAGCTTTATTACATCTGGAATTAATTAAAATCTTAAAATGAAGGGCACACAAGTGAGGGATATTATGATTAATTTGAAGTAGGAAGAAGCACTTCTTATCTGGATCTTGAGGCATGGAGACATACTCCTTTATTTTGCATCTTGATTGAAGATGTCATACTTTTAATTGGGCACTACCTTCTGCTGGGAGCCTATAAAAACATAAGAAAGAAAAAGCTTGTGTTCTTTGCCTGCTTGCTCTTGCCAGGTGGCAAGTTTGTTTGCTAGCGGAGTCTACCCAGGTAACATTCAAACAACCACACTGACTGGTACTTCTGGAAGTCACCTTAGGTCAGAGCTGAACATGTCCTTGGATTGTTTCAGACTTTTCAGAGGGAGTTCCAGGAACAGACCCTGTGCAGAAGCAAGGAATCTGTATGCTTCGGCCACCAAGTCAGGATATGAGCCCACCATTGTATTCAGCCTAAGAACTTGGAAACATCAGAAGCATGAGCTGTAATGAAGTCTAGTGCCTGATTTTCAGCTGCTTTGCATTATACTATTTAGCCAGTATTAGAATGTGGGCATCGTTACCCACTGAGTGGTCCCTGGAGAGGGCATGGTCCCGTGTGAACTTCAAATGCTCCAGATCTTGTTTGCCAGCAGCTGCCAATATAACATCTGACATACTGTCACATGTGACATACTGTAGAGGTCTATTGCCTTCCCAGTGTAAATGAAACCCATCATTGCCTTGAAGACTTGTGGCTCCAGGTCATGGATCTCAACTCGGTTCCTTTTGCTCTCTCCACATCATATTGAAACATGGCTCTGAAAACTAGAGAGTAAGCTGCTAAGATGGCCTTGTGAGCCTGGATTTCCTGGCAAGCTACCACCAGGCAGCAGTTTATGAATGGGGAACTCTGCCAAAGCTATCCTAGGTCATCTGCCATTAAGTACCTGGAACCTGGATTCCTTGATTCTTGCCCTGATCAGAGATGCAGAGGAAGTCCTAAAATATGACCACCTTGCATAGGAGGGTGAGCTTGTCATCTTAAGAGAATCCAAAGCCCATGAGAAGACAACATCTCCAAAGATGAACTTTTTGAATCCCCAGTTTCAGTTTGCAGAAGCCTGATGACTCCGGGGTTCTTCATAAATTATATTTTCTCTAATTTGGCAAGGAAGATCTTCAACTGGAACTTTGCCCACAGTTGGCTCTTTGGACACTAGCAACACTAAGTAAGGTGACATGTAATCTTTGCCTTATTCGTCAACCCTATCCAGGTGTACTTTCATACACCATTTGTTTGTCATTAGCTCCTGGTGAGAAAGTGGGATATTTAATGGCTTACCACTTTCCCTACAAGCAATAAATGGAAGTTTCAGATTGTCCCCTAGTAGGAGAAATTCTGGATGCTGATCTGTGTGTAGCTTCAGCTCTTGGGTACCAGGAACCCTCATTTACCTGCTTGTTATGGTTTGAAATCAAATCTGATCCAAAATGAAGAACTGGTATTATTTTCTGCTTCAATCTGGGGTTGAATCACAGAGATGTGTCCTCCATTTTAGGGCTATAGTGCTTTCCAGATGTAGTCAAGTTGGGAACCATGAATAAACACCATAAGTGAATTTTGCTTTGTGCTATGTGAAGTCCTAAATGCTTCTCAATTCAATCATGGTGACTGATTTGATTCAGCCTCTAATTACCTTATATTTCATGTTTTAAAATGTGAGTTTTGTCCTCTTCAAACTTTGAACATCCATGCTTACTCTATAGAAAGTATTCTAGTTTCCAGCAGAAGATATTAAGCTGTTATGAGGAAGGCAGGATGGTTCCTGTTCAAATTGTGATCTATAAAATGCTCCCCACATCTATTATCTCTCTCCAATTCATCATGTTTGGGGGGACTGACTAAGACTAAAGGAGAGGAAAACAGCTTCAGTGATTCAATCTACTCAGCAATTCCCAGACTAGTTCTCCTGATAATTTGGCTTCAATGCTGCCTATACCTAAGAACAGGATAAATCAGTCAACCGGTTTTGATCTCTGAATTTTTGGTTTCAGAGCTGGACTTATTGCAGGTGACTAACTACTAGCTTCTTCACCATGTGGATTTAGGCTCAGAGTGGTACATCCTTTCCCTCAAATCTGTCATTTGAAAATAGGCAATCACTTAAACCCTTCATTCGCAAGAAAAATTCTTTCCCTTGTCAGTACTGAGCTCCCCTGAGCATGCTCCTGGAAAATGGGTGCCAACTCTCACAAGGGAACTTAGGCTCCAAGGAGCAGCAAGCACCAGCTGTCTCCCTATGGTGTCTCATTTCAGGAATGTGACAGGTGGAGCTTTTATTTGGAGTAGGTAGTTCACTGGGTAATCTGACAGAATCAAGGTGTTCAGGACCCCAACAGGAGTTGGCACAGGTCTTAATTGACAAGAGTGTCCTCCTACCAAAGAAAGCCACTCATTGCCCTAGGAAAACAAACTGAGAGAAACAGATGCAGGCAAAAGGACACACACAGGTGATGTGGAAATACATAATGAGACACACAGAGAGAGGAGAAAGAGAGATGGGAAGAAAGAGACAGAAAGATTGAGAAAGAGGGAGAATAAGTGAAAGAGAGACACTTTGAGAGACACAGAGAAGGAGATGGAAAGGCAGTCAAAGAGAACAAATGAGACTGAGAAATAGAGGGAGACAGTGAGACACTGAAAGACCAGAGAGGGAGATACTATAATGACCACCTGAGGTGATCTCTACACATTCATACACCTGAACAGACAGAATAGAAGTATATATAAATATGTATATGTATATAATTATATATAATTACCTATATATTACTATAGATGTAATAATTACACTACACACTGTATTACACTGTAGTGTAATTATTAGAATGACATATATGCTGTGTCCTGGCTAATCCAACAATGACCGGCTATGAGCAGAAATTCCAAGAACACAGAATATGCTCAGTTTCCCAGGCTGGATGTCTCAGCTGCTCTTCAGCAGATACTGTAATTCCAAAGAAGCAGTCTCTAATACTAGTAAAGGAAATCAAACATGAAAAAGCAAAAAAAGTCTTCCTTGTCATAATTTCCAAATGGAAACAAATATAATTAATTATCCATGTATACTTGCCTACAATCTCACCCCACAAGATATCATTGCCACCAATAAAACCTAAAATGTATTATTAATTTAGTATAGATGGTGATGTCTTTTAGGGATATTCTATGAGTATCTCAAAGCTGAATATGATAACCATTGGTACTCTCTTTTTGGGTGTTATATCACATGATGAAGAATTTGAATAAAATCACAAATGTGTGTATGACAACATTCTTAAGAAAGCACAACAGAATCATTCATGCCAACTATAATCCTCCTTTCTGAAACTGTTCACAAACACTTATCCTGAATTTGTAATTACCTTCCTCTTACACTGGTGGACCAGCTTGTCTCCATATTAAGATCAGAATTTATCTTTTTACATGGTCAAAACTAGTTTGTTTCTATTTACTGTAAAACTGAACGTTTCTGGAATTTGACATGTTCCACACTCTATACCCTGACCTCCACCCTCAGAGGTAAGATGTTCTGCTAAGTTCCCACATTACCAAAATACCTATGAAATCCTCAAGCCTTGGAAATGCTTTGCCTTGAATATTTTGGGATATAAAAACTCCAATTCTGTTATGTTATTTGCTACTTTCTCAAACCTGAGTTTGAGGACAAAACCTATTACTACAGAAATTAAAGCTTATACAATTAGACTAAATTTTGAGTAGATGCTCTTTATTCTTGCTCAGTAGGAATGACACTACCCATCCTTGGCTCTTTTCATTGAGGTGTAGCCAATGTATTCTTCCTGGTGGGTCTCTGCCACATTATCTGCCTATATTAAGATGTTGCAGTCTCCCATTGTCTTCAATTATAGAACAAGGTGGCATCAAGTGTAGTCCGAAAGGATTTCCCACTCAACAGCTTTAATCTTTCTTACCTCCATTGTGGAGCAGCAATCCAATTTTCTCTTGGTAATCTTGATCAATCACCTCTCCTTAAACTGTTATTACTTGCTTAGCTTGTTGGTTTAAGGACATCAGAAGCCCAAAGAGGACTGGGTGATGTCAGAGCTTCCAGTTTAATAGAATGTTTGTTGTGGCAACAGTCAGGAACTGTGCCTCAACACCATCATCCTGGAACCAAACTTCCAGGCCAACAGAATGTAAAGTTATAGGAAGAGGCAGAAATTTTTTTCCAGGAGGTGACTAGGGGTGACAGAGAGTGGAACTATTCCCTCTTCTACCAGTTATTGCCTGGAGAAACCATACCATCATTAGTCACTGGTTCAAAGCATATACTGTGGAGAATTCTACCCCTGTTCTCAAGGCTAATGCCACATCATTGGCTCTGTAACTGTATCTTCAAAAGGCCATTCCATCTTTCTATCATGGCAGCTCACTTAGGAAATTGCTGAACATTGTAAGACCAATGAATTCCATGTTTGTGTGCCACAGTTTGACCTCTCTGTCTATGAATTTAGTTCCTTGATCAAAAGCCATATTGTGTGGAACACCATAATGGTTGACAAGGCATTCTGTCAGTGCTTGTGTGGTAGTTTTTTTGTAAAATCATTACATGTAGTAAAAGAAAATCTATAACTAGAAAACATATCCACTAAGTATTATCTATTCCATAGAGGAAGAGGTCCAATGTAATCATGCTGTCATGAAGTGGTTGGGTGGTCAGCCTGGGGAAATGGTGACATATCTGGGGCTCTGTATTTATCTTTGCTGTTGTC
This sequence comes from Onychomys torridus, assembly GCF_903995425.1. NCBI lineage: Eukaryota > Metazoa > Chordata > Mammalia > Rodentia > Cricetidae > Onychomys > Onychomys torridus. The sequence goes on from NW_023412964.1 coordinate 29,483, forward strand.
AGATCTGGCATTCAGCAGCAGTTGTTACCAGGTGAGACTTGAATAGTGGATGTCGGATATGGATGTGTTTGATCCCATGGCTAACCCTCATCTCAGCATGGCTACTATGATCATGGGCCCATTGGGCAATAACAAGGATGGCTTGGGAAAGAGGCTGACTGTCCACAGAATGGACCTCCATAGCTATTGATTATTGAACTCCTCCTCTATTGAAGTCACTTTTTTTTTGGCTCTGTTTTTTAATTATGTGTTTTAATTTTATATATCAGTCATGGGTTCCCCGGTCCTCCCCCACTCCTGCCCCCACCCCCACTTTCCCCCCACCCCTCCTTACCATTCACATGTCCTCCAATACCAAGACACACCATGGGATTCATTGAAACCTGGTGGATTCAGTACAGGCAGGTCCTGTCCCCTCCTTCCAGGTTGAACATATGTCCCTGTGTAAGCCCAAGGTTCCAGTCAGCTCATGCACTAAGAACAGGTCATGGTCCCACAGCCTGGGTGCCTCCCAAACAGATCAAGCTATTCAATTGTCTCACTTATCCAGAGAGCCTGATCTAGATAGCCAATCGAAAGGAAGCACATGAATTATGAACCAAAGGCTGTGAAGTCACTTTTCATGTGCATTTATGTAGGTCACATTGATCTTCACATTCTGTACTCCTTTGCACATCTGTCCAGGTGTTTTTTCCTCAAATGTCTTTCTCTCCAATTTTTCCTCATTTTTTCTTTCTTCTTTTTATTTACTCCTCTCATTCAATTCACACTGAACTCAAAACACCCCAATTCTTTCAGATCTAATACTGCTCTATTTCTCTTTAGAAATGAGCAGGCCTTCTGGACATATCAGCCAAACTCAGCACAAAAACCCTCATACCAACGCTGGAGGAGACAACCAAGAAGGAAGAAAAGTTTCTCAATAACAGGCAACAGAGTCAGAGGCACACCATGCTCCCACTTTTAGGAAACCCACAAAACTCCCAAAGCAAAACCACTACAACCTGTATCCAGAGGACATAGTGCAGACATCTGCAGGCACTATGATTGCCTCTTCAATTTCTGTAAGCCCCTATGAGCCCTGCTTATTTGATTGTGTAGGCTGTGTTCTATTGGTAATCTTGACCACTCTGGACCCTCAATCCTACCTTACCATCTTCCTTATTGTTCACCAAGTTCTGCCAAATGTTTGGCAGTGGAACTCAGTATCTGTTCTCATCTGTTGCAGGGGAAGCCTAACTGATAAGGATTTGGCTAGGTACCAATCTCTGAGTATAAGAGAACATTATTGGGTATTATTTCATTGACTTTTTTGTCAAATGTCTTGTTTGGTTCCATCTAGGCTTCTGTGCCACCCAATTTCTGGTTCCTGACTATCCACACAGTATTGGACATCAGCTCTCTTTTTAGGCTTGGCTTTCAAGATTGACCAGTCATCGATTCGTGACTCCCACAAGCTCTGAGCCAAAATTGTCCCAGGAACTCTTGCATGCAGGTTGCTGGTTCAAGGTTCTGTGGATGTGTTTGTGTCTCAGTTCCATCACTGGTTTACCAAAGACGGCTAGTTCAGGCTTGTTATCCTACATTACTAGGAGTTCTTCCTAAGGTCACCCTCACACATTACAGGAAGTTTCTACTGCATTAGGTTTCCACATCTCTACTTATATTTCCTCCAATTCCAGTTGTCTCTCCTGTGTTCTCTCCTACCACCCTTCCCTCCCCTTGGCAGGTCAGTGCTGGCAATGTTAAGTATTTGGTTTGCAAATAAAGGGTCCGGCAGGGATTGTCTAGCTTCATTTCAAATCACACATTTGACAGAATTAAGTACCTGCCACACTGACCTCAAACCCACATAGAGAATAGTCACTGATGTTACTGGTTTTCACCTGCCAAAGGTTCCTAAGAGGAAACAAAATTTTAGTCATCAAAACCAATTCATTGATTTACCCTGTACTGAGTGATGAGCAGCACTGGAACCAGACTTGCAGAAGAGATAGGCTGAGATTGAATCACTGAAGTTATTTTCCTGTTCTCTCAGCTTATACCCTCTTAATGTGATGTACTGGGAAGAGATGATAGATGTGGAGAACATTTTACAGATCACGTTCTAAGGGTAATGGTCTGAAAACCTCTTCTTCAGTAACTGTTGAATATATTATATATCCTTTAGAAACCACAATACTGTCTCCCTTTTAAGGCCCATCAGAGTAAGCACAGAAGTTCTAAATTTAAAGATGATAGAACTCACCAGTGGAGGATGAAATTTATGAGCTATTGAGGAGCTGAATATTGGCACTCAATATGATGGAATTGAGAAGCACTAAGGATCTTTTCATAGCACACTCCTTTTTAATTTTTTTTCATTTTTTTTTTTGAGACAGGGTTTCTCTGTAGCTTTGGAGCCTGTCCTGGACTAGCTCTGTAGACCAGGCTGGCCTCCAACTCACAGAGATCTGCCTGCCTCTGCCTCCCAAGTGCTGGGATTAAAAGCGTGCGCCGCCACCACCACCCAGCATACTCTTAAGTGGATATGGAAGAGTGTTTCTAAGAAGATGTATCTGAGGGTAAGGGGCAAGATCACCAATGCAAGTTGGTGGAGCCATTTTGCAGATTGTGAGTCTCACTGAAATAAAAGGCCAGAAATAATACATCCAATTTCAGAGGTTTCTGCCTGGCTCTGCATCATGCCCACTCTTAAGAATTCTTCAACCATAATCTACATCTTGGGAACACTGAGACCTCTAGGAGGGCAAGGGAAACACATCTTCCCAGATCCAGGTTATAGAAGGAATTAGTGCAAAACCCCAAGAAGATTAAATAATGGCTTTGTAGGGAATGGACAGCATATTTATTTTATGGAAGATGAACCCCACTACGTAAAATAGACTTATGATGGATTTTCTTGTTTCTCAAGGTGACTACACCTGGAATTAACTAAAATCCTAAAATTCAGGGCACAACAGTGAGAAATGTTGTACATAAGATAAGTAGGTACATCCACTTCAAGTACAGACTTTAGAGATAGAAGGAAACAGTTAACCTGGATAGCAAGGCCTGAAGACACACACCTTTAATCCACAACTTGAGGTTGGAGGACACACCCAAAACTGGGCCACACCTTCTGCTAGAAGCATATAAAAGGACATGGAAGAAGGAGGGTCTTTCTCTTTGCCTGCTTGCCCTCAACTTGCAGGCAATTATCTGCTTTT
>NW_023412965.1:0-30138 GCF_903995425.1 Onychomys torridus
CCAACTCAACTGGTTAGCATACACCTGTGCGGGTGGAGTGAAAAATCTTCACCACAGGCTAACCTGTTTGAAATCTTGGTTGTATTGGGGAGGTTATGGACTATTTAGGAGGTGTGGCCTTCCGGAAGAGGTATGTGTCACTGGGGTGCGTTTTGAGAGTGTATTGCCCCTCTCAGTTTCCAGCTCTCTCCCTGGGTTTTCTGCATGCGTTGAAGATGTCACTTCTCAGTGTCCTGCTTCAGCTGTCCACCACTATTAACCTTCCTTCTGGACCCCAAGCCAAATTGAACTTTTCCTTCCACAAGTTACTTCTGATCACAGTGTTTTATCATCACAATGGAAAATAACCACCATTACACAATTTGAACACACTTCCTTATTTGGTCCCTAAATGAGCTTGTTGTTTTCATCAAAGTGTTCTTCCACACAGTTGAGAATGTTTGTCTTCTCTGGTCCCCGTGTCCTCCATCTAGTCACTGAGTGTTTGTTTGAGGTCTTCTGCACCTAAGGATGACTTTGAACTACTGATCCTCCTGCCTGCCCCTTCCACACACTGGAGTTACAGACACGCACTACCACACCAGGCTAATCACAAAGTCTGAAAGCTTTTCCCTTGACAGTTTCCTGCTTCTGGCCATTCATCGCCATGTGCAGATCCAGTGTGCAAAGTGACACAGCCTGGCCCCCCTCCAGTCTGTTCTCTGCACCCTAAGACTGTACTGTCAGAATCCAGCTGCTGCTCAGGCCACAGCACCGCCCTTCACCTCTCACAGAGACACTGTCCAGACACTGTTCTCTCCAGCTGACCTGCTGCCATCCATCCCGGGTTTCTCACCTGGGCAGTGATTTTGGTCAAAGACGGTATTAGTGTCCACAATCCTGTTCGCTTTCCTGTCTCCTTCCTGGTTCAGCTTGTGCAGCGAAAGCACATCTATCCTCAGAAGGATATAAAAAGAACCCCATTTCCAATTTGGAGCCCCTGCCATGTGGGTGGAGCTTGAAATCTCCTTAAAGCGCCCTCCCATGTTGATATCTACCTTTCTGTCTGTCCATGGCATCGATAACTCTTATTAAACTCCTTCCTCCCCGTTATCTGTCTCAGTGACCCTCTTGAATCCCATCTGAGACCTTTCACACACACTGATGTCACCATAGCAGGGTGCTGAGGTGGCCACTCCATTTGTCCTCTGGTATCAGAGGCTTGGGGACCTGATTTACCAGGTTCCCTCTGATCATCTCCTGCCTCCTCCTCCAGCACCACACTGCTCAAGAGTTCCTGAGATGGTTTCCCTTTGCTGGAGGCCAGAGAGAGTCCTCTACACCACTCCCAGACCTTTTCTCACTATTACATGGAGGGAGGAGTGTTGAGATAAATTCTTATATAATTCAAGCTAGCCTTGAACTCAAGATCCTCCTGCCTCCACCTCCCAGGCACACTTACAGATGTGTGGATCACCTTCAACTGTGCACACTTACAGATGTGTGGATCACCATCGACTGTCATTGTTTTCATTTTTAATTGTGTTAGATTCATTTATTCACTCTGTGTGTGTGTGTGTGTGTGTGTGTGTGTGTGTGTGTGAGTGTGCACATACCATGGTGTGGGTGTGTTGGAGGACAACATCCAGGACTCAAGCAGTTTCCTAACTCAGCCATCTCTGAGCCCTGGCATCTGCCCTGTCATCAATCCCCTTCCAGGACTCTGGTGTAGACTGTTCTGTAGAAACACTCAGGAAGTGTGATGGGGTGCAGTGTGGACCACTTACCTTTCCTTCTCCTCCACCTGAGGAACACCATCACTCCCAAAACCCCAGCCAGGAGTACAGCAGCAGCCACTGCCAACCCAACTGTGGTTCCCGGACCCAGGCTCTGTTTCTGTCCGCTCTTCTTCCCTTCTGTGGCTGTGAGGGCAGTTCTGGTGAGTGCAGTAGTTGCCGTGGTGGGGCTTGCAGAGGTGGTCTTGGGGGCTGGGAGGAGACGAAGGAAGTCAGCCTTGAAAGTGATTGGGAAGTGTAAACCAAATAAACCTTTTCCACCCTAAGTTCTGTGGTCATGGAGTTTTTCACAGCAATAAAAACTTGAACTAGGACACCTGCTGCCCTGAATCCCAAGTCATGGGCTCTGCTCTAGTTTCAAGTCCTCTGTTGAACCCCATAGGGACCTGCTGTGGGTTGATTTCTGTCCAGGATGCTGCAATCTGTCTCCTGCAGTGCCAACTCCATTTCCCCCAACAGCAGTGACTGTACCCTGCAGCCATGATGCTATCACAGGGGTCGGGCACTTTCTGTGGAAGAGCAGCCTGGGGCTTTGGTGTAAGTGGAAGTTTCTGTCCCTTCAGCAACCCAAATACCTGGTACTGCTTCCCAAATTACCATCAGAACTTATATAATAATATATGTTATATTATATTAATATATTATATAATTATTATAAATGATCTGCTACTAGCTCCGGCTTATTACTAACTGGCTCTTACACGTAAGTATTCCCATAATTCTTATCGATGTTTAACTTGGTACCTTTTCTCAGTAGGGCAGTCTCATCTTCCTTCCTCTGCATCTGTCTGAGGACTCCTGACTCAATCCTTCCTCTTCCCAGCATCCCCTGGGACCTGTGTGTGTTTCCCTGCACTTGTAATCCCAGCACTTCAAGGGAAAAATACACAGATCCCTGGGGATCACTGCCAGCTGTCCTAGCCCAGATTGTGAGTTCAGCCCAGATATAGACCCATCAAAGGAAACATAGGTAGAGAGACAGAGAGACAGAGAGACGGAGAGATAGAGAGAAGAAGAAGAAGAAGAAGAAGAAGAAGAAGAAGAAGAAGAAGAAGAAGAAGAAGAGAGAAAAGAGAGAGAGAGAGAGAGAGAGAGAGAGAGAGAGAGAGACAGAGAGAAATCTATCACTAGGGACCTTTTTGCTTAGAGATAAAAGAGAAAACGTGCAAAGAACATTACTATTAAATTTGGTTACAAAAATGAAATTATGGAAGGACACATGAGTCTCTGTTTAATGAAATGGAAAAAAAAGAAAAATTTTTATTGTTAGTTTTAATATTTTAAAAACAATGGACAGGGATATTCAGTTAATGAATTAATTTTTAAAATGCTGATGAAAAATACTGATGGAAGAATTCAGTGGAGTGAGGTGTAAGTCAATGACAGAGCCCTTGTCTAGTGTGCACGTGTCCCGGGACAAGAAAAAAGACACGGTGTGTTGCCTGAAGAGAGAAAGGCATGGCTGCCTTAAATTGATTGTTCTACGATCACCTGATAGATTATCAGAAAGGTTAGAAAATTAGGAAAGGAGGAAGAGGGAGGAGGCTGGAAGGACAGAAGTCATTTAGGAAACATGTAGGAGACACAGGAAATGCAGAGGTAAGGTGCCTGGCATTTCTGGCTTGGAGTTTATCCTGAACCAGCACAGGGTTAAGATGAGTCGTGGTTTTCGGGAGGGTGGGGGGAAGCAGGCAGGTCTAACCTGGAAGGGACAAATCCATTTATCACTGGCACGGCTGAGAATTGGCAATGTAATTAATGATGATTATTATTTGACTATTAATTTTATATTTATTTTCTAAAAATGTATTTTTTATTAAAATTTTGCACACACACAATGGTGCATGAACTTGTGTCTGTGTGTGTGTCAGATGTTAACCTTGGGTGTTCCTTCTTCAGATATCATACACCTTATTTGCAAGAGAGATCACATGAGCACCTGTAACCACAGCACCGTGGGAGATAGGACAAGAGGATCAATGGGGTTTCACAGCCTAGCCCCAAACTATGAGCTCCAGGTTCAGTGAGAGACCCTGCCTCATGGGAATACGGTGGGTCTAACCAGAGGAGGAACCCCAACGTCCATCCGCCTCTGACCTTCCCAAGCAAAAAATGAAATACTCCCCCCGCTGACACACATGTGAACCCATGCAGCACACACACACACACACACACACACACACACACACACGCACGCACGCTTGCTTACACAGTATATACACATCCCACAAAATCAAGATAGAAAGCAGGCAAGCAATAGTGTGAACTCCACAGAGGCCACGTGTCCACTGGTTGACAGATGTTTGGATGTAAGAGGTCCTATTAGAGGCCTGTTCCTGACCAGCATGACCTTGGCAGGGGTGGAATTCTGCTGGTCTCCATGTCTCTCTGTATAGTGACCACGACAGTGCCCAGCAGTGGTGACAGGTGGCCGGGGAAGTGTCCACACATAGGCCGGGCCTGTGTGCACTCTGTGGAAGCTTCAGTACAGCTGCCATGGAGGAGGAGAAGTGACCAGAGAACCTGATCATGGTGAGAACATGAGGTCTGTGAGGGGAAGATGGGGGATGGGGAGGAAGAAGGGGAAGAGGGAAATGAGGAAGCAGAATAGAAACAGTGTCAGGGAGAGGTGGGGGATGTGTCTAGAGACTGGTGAATGGGGGGACCCAGAGGAGGAGGGTACATGGGACCAGAAGGCACCTTCTGTGCAAGGCACGAGATATGGTGTAAAGTCCAGATCCAACCGGGACCCTGACACAGGACCAGGTGAAGGCTGCTCTGTCCTGGAGAGGCCAGATCCACATGGATTTGTGTCAATGAGGGTGGGGTGGGCAGGGCGGTAGTGCAGTTTGGAGAAAGGAGCAGGAGTCTGGGCCATCTGGGAAGAGCTGAGACTGGGGGTGGGGTGGGTCTGAGGGCACATGAGGGCAGATCAGAGAGAGCAGCTAAGGTTTGTGGGGAGTTGTTGAGAAGAGGAAATGTGAAGTTGGCAGAGCTCTGGGGAGGGGACAGAACACAGGAGAGGAATCTGTGGGAAGGAACAGATATGTAGTATCTCTTATGACATGTATGGTACAAGGAAGCCAAGGCCACCAGGACCTTACGTGGGATGTGCTTACTGTGGGTGATGGAGAGTTGGGTCCCAGGAATCGACTGCCACATCTCCCTGCCATTTCTTGTGTTCAGATGAACCTTACAGAAGTACACTGTCTCGTCCAACTTATTCAAGTGCAGGATTCTGAGGACTCCGGATGTCTGAGGCTGTGTCCAGTTCAAGACAAGGCGCTCCTTGAAATGTTCATGTGTGAAACCTGAGGAGGAGTTGTAGATAAATTCCCCATGGAAGATCTTCCATCTCCAATAAATCTTCATCTGTGGATCCTCTGCCAACTCCCAGGGGAAGTAGAAGGAGAAGGGGATATCGATGGAGCCGCCCTGGACACCAGTGAGGTTGCTGGTTGGTTGACCCCAAAGGGTCTTTCTCTGTTGGATCCTGCTGAGTAACCTGGGAAGGATGGGGAGAATAGAAAGCCACTGCAGGGGATGGAAAGGACAACCCAGAGCTTCCTGAGCCATCATCTACAGGGGTGTGGGACACAGGGCAAGGACTGTCCCTATGTCACACTGTCCCATGCAGTAGAGCACAGACAAAGAAGGGTTGGGTTGGACCCTCTGAGGATGAGCTCTCTCTTGGGCACAGAGGACTGGCTGGCTCCTCCAGCAGTGACCTGTCCATAGGACAGCCTGCTCTTCCCAGCCCCACTAGCCCTCCTGTGGTTAAGGCAGAGTCCCTGCTAACAAGGTCCCCAAACTCACCAGCTTGCAGGCATGCAGCTGACAGCAGCAGAAGCAGGATCCAAGCCATGGCCTGATTCCCTCCAGGAAGTGAGACCAGTGGAGCACAGGCAGGAGAGGAGCCCTGTAGGGACCTGGGATGCTCAGGAGTCAGGAAGAATCAGGGTAAAGGGGCACACAATCCCTGAGTCTTCTCATGTGAGGACAGAGTAGGGCAGGACCTCCCCATCTCCACCTCCTTGTACCAGCAACTTCCTTCATGATTCTGTTTTCTTCTTTCCCATGGTACGGAAGATCTGCCCTGTGGTCACTGAGAGGCCGTGCCCTTGAGCCCAGACCCCATTTTTAGCTGAAGGATGTGGAATTGACCTCTGCATCCTGGGTTCTCATCTCTTACATCTTAATCTTCTGTCTTATCCAGTCTTGCCCATTTCCTATGTAATCACTGTTTCCTCACCTCCAGATTTCCTCCACTCCTGCCCTCCCCCTCCTCAACTGTTTCTCATTATGTCTCCTTAATGCTGGTTGTCTCTCTATCTCTCCCTCCCTCCTTTCTTCCCTGTCTCCCCCCCTCTAATAACCTCAGGCACAGAAGTGGTCAGTTTCTGCTCACTTCAGACAGAGATGGAGGTGATGAGGAAACACATTCCGTCCCAGCCCTAGCTCGATGTCCCCACCACCATCTGCTCTTTGTTCCTCTTCTTGTCCTTCAGGGACTCTTCACAGCACCCGGCAGAGCCAAGGCCCAGTGGACACTCTCGCCCTGGCCTGCTGCTGCTGGAGTCTGTAACTACCCTGGGCTTCCTGGGTGATCGTCTCTCTCCTAGACAGTGACTCCAAAGCTACTCCAGCTTCTGAAGGAGACTTTCTACATCCTCCAACCTTCACACACCTCAGAAGAGGATGGCAAGGATCAGAGAAGCCTGGCACATGTCACATGACTGCCACATGGCAGGTTGACTGGACTTCATCTCAAGTACTTGTAGTCCTCCACTCCACACAGACTTCAGGCTGCCTGCTCGTGCAGCCTCTGAAATCCCTCAAAGGCCACAGACCTGCTGCTGGGCTCCCAGGAGGCTGTTCTCACAAAGCACTGAGTGACTCTTTCTAGCTATGGTGGCTCTCGAACCTTCTTTGGATGAAGTGAGCAGTGAAAGGTCAGACCAGCAACATATCCTTATAACATATTGCCTGGAACATCTCTTAATGTGGACACAACTGGCCTGTTACTGAGGTGAAGGGTGAGACGGGGGCAGCCGGGGGTTGTCTGGACTCGGCTGGTTCTGTAGGAGTGTCATCCTTCCCATTCCCCATGACAGGGTTCCATCAGTTCTGGAAGACAAGAGTGTACCAGAGGAAGTGGCATCATTCTCCCTGAGTGACATGTGCAGAGGCGACTTCCCATTTCCTTAGGTTCCTGCATTGACTGCCTTCTCCATGCCTCCCTGCAGGTGACTATGCAGCCTGCCTCTGTCACATCTGCTGTCTCTGCCTTCCTCACAGTCCCCATGGTCCTCAGATCCCTTGACCTGAGCCAGGCTCAAACAGTCATGTCCTCACTCCCAGCAGCACATGGACTCACTTCTGTATCCATCCATGCTGCCCTTGGACACTCAGAGACACAGAACCTTTGGAATGAGTTGGCCCCAGATGGCTAGTCAGAAGAGGGGAAGGGGCAATTGTACCTGTCAGAAAGACACCGCCCCCTACATGAGGATGGGGTCTCATGTAGCCCAGGCTGGGCCTTGACCTTGTGATGTAGATAATGATGACCTTGAACTCCTACAGATCCTCCTCTCTGCCCATCCAAGTGATGGAATGACAAATCATGTCCCTTTGTCTCCTGCTGGAGATAGAACAAAGGGTTCTGTGTGTGCCACGCAGGTAAGCACTCCACCAGATGAACCACATTTTTCACTTCAGTGAGGTCTGAGAGGGGGCCCTCCTGGTCATGGATGCTCACCTCCAGGCTTCATTTGCCCTACTCTCTGGGGTCTGTGGGTAAAAGGCCAGAGGTTTCTAAGTCATTACAGAGGGGCTGGACACCTGATGAGGCTGCCATATGTCAGGTGCTGGTCACCAGCTTTTTAACACAACTGGGTCTGGAGGGTTCCACAGGATCCCAGCTGCCCCTTGTGCTCAGCCTCACTGCTGCCCCCTGCTGGACCCTGAGTCCCAGATCATGGGCTCTGTTCTAGTTTCAGGATCTGAACTCAGTTGAATCCCCATAGGGTCCTGCTGTGGGATGATTTCTGTCCAGCATGCTGTAATCACACTCCTGCAATGACAACCATGTTTCCCATAAATGCAGTGACTGGGCCTGCAGCCATGGTGCTTTCACGGGGGGGGGCACTTTCTGTGAAAGAGCAGCCTGGGGCTTGGTGTGCACACATGGGGCTTCTGCACATGTGACCATGAGGAGTGTCAGACTGCAGTGTGAGAACCTGGCTGCTGCCCAGGCTGTAGCACATGTGTGTCCTGACCCCACAGAGTAAAGAATTAAGTGTAATTTTAAATATTTAAAGCCAAGGTGGGCTCGACATAAGAATGCATGCCTTTAATTCTAGTTTTTGGGAGGGAGAGGGAGAGGCAAATGTATCAGTTCCAGGCTATTGTGGTTCACATATACAGTTCCAGGCCTGCAAGAACTATATAGTTAGATCTTGTTTAAAAAAAAAAAATCAAATGAACAAACAAAAACCAAACAAAGAACATAAATCTACAGAAAAGAACCAAAAACACAAGGTGAATGGTGTTCTGGGTAGTAATATCTGAGGTTTTCCTCTGGCCTCCACATACACAAGGATATACTCACTTGTACCCATAAGCACATGCACACAGACACACACAATCACACAAGGTACCTTTCACAGATGATCTGCCACCACACGATTACCCAGTCCTCATCCTGAGTAAACAATGTCTCTTCAGGCCAGGCTCTGTGACTTTTTAGACTCCAGTTCCTGACAGTGTTCCCAGCACTCAGACTCTGATTTTATACCCAGCTGTGTTTTCCCATGATATTGGTGGCAGAGAACAGGATCAACCCTTCCTATTTCTGTCTGAAAAATCCAGTTCCAGAAACTTCCCTCAATTAACCCATAGTGCAGGCCCTATGGGCCCTGACCCAGAAGATAACGTCACTGATGAAAACTGTCTGGCTGTCCACCCATCCTGTCACACTAGGTTCCCAGCACTCCTTGAATTCTTTTTCACAATGACAACATACAGACCCAGAGAAACCTGTCCAGACTGGGTCCTGAGGAGAGTGGAGCAGATGCTAGAGAGGGTGGAAAAATGTGACTGCTGGTGTAGACAGGACATTCAGGCTGCACCTGAGACTTTACATTAGCACAGTTGCCCCACCCCCATCTGACCTCTTCTTTCTCCCCTAGGATGACATCATCATCTTTATCAACCTCATGTGCTGCCAACCTCAGCATGAGCACCTCCCTGCACCCCTGCCCAGGGGAGCCCCAAGAAGAGACTCTATAGTGTCTTCAGGCCCAGTGGGTAGGGCTGGGTGACCAGCTCAGTCTCCTGCTTCTCGGGATGAAGTCTCCCAACTTTGCAGGTAGCCAAGGCCATACACAGAAACTCACATGTCACTGAGTTTGAGGTCACAGAAGCTGAGAAACTCTCAATTTCCTCTTCAACATTATATATTGCTTAAATGAAACTATTAATATTCACAGAATTTGTTTGAGTAAATCTAAAGAAAAAACTGTTGACATCTTCAAGTCCTCTGACTCCAAAAAGTGAAATAACAGATGGCCAGCCTCCATGACTTTGCTGACTCTCTGGAGTTTTGGTTAGCTTGCTGCTTGTTTGATATTAAGACAGCATCTTATGTAGCCCAGGCTACCTCAAACTCAATAGGTACTAATGACAGCCTCCAATTCATGATCTTGCTATCTCTACTGTCAATCAATGGGATTACTGGCATATGTCACCATGCCTGGCTTCCTCTAGTCCTTTTTTTAACTGACTGGCTCAGGTCAGGTAACACAAATCCCAAACACTGGTAGTCATGTTAGAACCCATGTGTGCTCCCCATTCCAACAACATTGTTCCCTTCACCCTGAGGGGATTTGAACTAAACATTGATGAGAATGTTGGTTCTGTGAGGTCTTTCCTGTGGGCTCCTTTGCTGTTTCTCCCTTTTGAACATTGGAAACAAGTCATGGTAAGTCACATGACCACTGGAGTAACAGCTTTGAGGATCCTTCCCTGTTCCCAGTTGTCTGGAGGGAGGAGATGATTAACAGACACTCCCATAGATGACTGGTCAGACCATCATCATGGCATCCTGTTTGTGTGAACATTCCAGGGATGCTCAGATTAGACATCACCCCAGCTGACAAGATCACTGTGACCATGGCTGCTGCTGAGTTCAGCCTCAGGAGGCTTGGATCCATTACACCACTGCTGACATTTCACAGCTTCCCCAGGAGACTTCACTTTAGCCATGAGAAGTCTGGGTGACTTCTCTATGACCCCTACTGTCTTAAACTAGTACCATGGTAATTGGGGACAGTTTCTTTTTTTTTTTTTTTTTCAAAATTGAAGCAAGCTTTACTTAATACTGGGCAGGTTGGTGGACTCTGGCCAGGTCCTTTCCAGGATTCCCAAGAATTGGTTGACTACAAGTCACATTTTGCAGAGGCTAAAAAGTTAAAACCACAGGGCCATTATATTTCCCATCAGTTCCGTGTCAGGGGCAAATATATCTCCTGATGCAGTTCCTGCCTGCGTACCCCACCCCCTCATTCCCACAACCAATCAGAGGCAAGCACACATCCTAATGTATTTCCTGCTCATGTACCTCTTGCCTACTGTCAGACCTGAAGTTAACCTGTAAGCTCTATCTGCTCTATCAGGTAGCTTCGTGGGATTCTGGGAGTTGTAGTTCTTCAAAATTAGCAACAAAGCCTCATGGAAACATATGGTGGCCTATGCATTTTGCCAAATGAACCTTTCCTCCCTAAGTTCTGTGGTCATGGAGTTTTTCACAGCAATGAAAACTTGAACTAGGATACCTGCTGCCCTGAATCCCAAGTCATGGGCTCTGCTCTAGTTTCAAGTCCTCTGTTGAATCCCCATAGGGACCTGCTGTGGGATGGATTTCTGTCCAGAATGCTGCAATCTGTCTCTGCAATGCCAACTCCATTTCCCCCCATAGCAATGACCCTGCAGCCATGATGCCATCACAGGGGTCAGGATCTTTCTGTGGAAGAGCAGCCTGGGGTTTTGGAGTAAGTGGAAGTTTCTGTCCCTTCAGCAAAACCCAAATACAGGGCACCTGCTTCCCAAATTACCACCCAGAGACTTGTATAATTAATATATGTTATATATATATATATTAATATATTAATATAATTATATATAAATGCTCCGCTGGTAGCTCAGGCTTATTACTAACTGGCTCTTACACGTAAGTATTAACCCATAATTCTTATCGATGTTTAACTTGGTACCTTTTCTCAGTAGGGCAGTCTCATCTTCCTTCCTCTGCATCTGTCTGAGGACTCCTGACTCAATCCTTCCTCTTCCCAGCATCCCCTGGGACCTGTGTGTGTTTCCCTGCACTTGTACTCCCAGTACTTCAAGGGGAAATTAGGCAGATCCCTGGGGATCACTGCCAGCTGTCCTAGCCCTGTTTGTGAGTTCAGCCCCGAGAAAGTCCCAAAGACCCATCAAAGGAAACATAGGAAGAGAGACAGAGAGACAGAGACAGGGAAAGAGAGACACACAGAGAGAAATCTATAACTAGGGGTCTTTTTGCTTAGACATGAAAGAGAAAACAGGCAAAGGAGAGTACTATTGAATTTGTCTACAAATATGAAATTACAGAAAGAGAATTAAGTCAATCCCAGGGTTCTTTTCAATACTTGTTGCAAATATTTCTCCAGATGATATCTTTTCCCTAAATGAGGATATTTTGCCTGGATAAAACATTTCTTCTGAGTCTGTGTCTGCAGCTCAGTGGTGGAGTGCTTGTCTAGCATGCCTGAGGCCCGGAGTCCATCTCAAGCACTGGACACAGGAGTGGTGAAATGCCATTTTGGTCCCAGCTCTTGGGAAAGAGTTCAAGGCCATCTTAGGTTATATAGCAATTTGAGACCAGCATGGACACGTGAGACTCTGTCTTAAAGAAATGGAAAAAAAGAAAAATGTCTTTTTATCATTAATTTTCATATTTTAAAAACAATGGGCAGGAGTATTCGATTAATGTATTAATTTGTAAAAATACTGATGGGAAAATTACTGGTGAAGAACTCATAGTGGAGTGAGATGTATGTCAATGGCAGAGCCCTTGTCTCGTGTGCACGTGTCCCTGGGGACAAGAAAAAAACATGGTGTGTCTGCCTGAAGAGAGAAAGGCATGGCTGCCTTATATTGATTGTTCTATGATCAACTGATAGATTATCAAAGGCTGGAGACATTGGGAAGGAGGAAGAGGGAGTAGGCTGGAGGAACACAGCCATGTAGGAAACATGAAGGAGACACAGGAAATGCAGAGGTAAGGTGCCTGGTCAGTTCAGGCTGTGGAGTTTATCCTGAACCAGCACGGGATTAAGATGAGGAGTAGTTTGCCGGGGGTGGGGGCTAGGGGGTTCAAAGGAGTCGGGAGGGGGGGGGTGGGTCTAACCTGGAAGGGACAAACCCACTTATCACTGGCACTGCTGAGAATTGGTGATGTAACTAATGACAATTGATTATTATTTGACTATTAATTTCATAATTTATTTTCTAAAACTGTATTTTTATTAAATTTTTGTACACACACAATGATGCGTGACTGTGTGTGTGTGTGTGTGTGTGTGTGTGTGTGTGTGTGTGTGTGTGTATTTGTGTCTGTTTTAGATATTAACCTTAGGTGTTCCTGCCTCAGATATCATACACCTTATTTGTAAGACAGACCATGTGAGCACCTGAAACCATAACACCGTGGGAGATGGAGACAAGGGGATTAATGGGGCTTCACACCCCATCAGCCTAGTCCAAAACAGTGAGCTCCAGGTTCAATGAGAGACCCTGCCTCAAGGAAATAAGGTGGGTCTTATTAGAGGAGGAATCCCAACGAACATCCACCTGTGGCCTTCCCAAGTACAAAAATGAAATATATCCCCAACACTTAAATCCATACAAACACACGTGCACACACATGCATGCTCACACCACATATACATGCTCCACAAAATCAAAATAGAAGAGAGGCAAGCAATAGAGCGAATTTGAGAAGAGGTCATGTGTCTATTTGTTGAGACATGTTGGTAGGTAAGGGGTCCCTTTCAGGGCCGGTTCCTCT
This sequence comes from Onychomys torridus, assembly GCF_903995425.1. Lineage (NCBI taxonomy): Eukaryota > Metazoa > Chordata > Mammalia > Rodentia > Cricetidae > Onychomys > Onychomys torridus. The sequence continues at coordinate 12,883 of NW_023412965.1, forward strand.
CCAGAATGACCTTGGGCAGGGGAGGAACTCTGCTGGTCTCCATGTCTCTCTGTATAGTGACCAAACAATCTCCTGAACTAAGGCGACATCCCTGTAGAAATGATACCTGTTCAGATAGCTTTATTTCTTGTGCAATCTGAGACCCTCCTTTTCTATTAGTAACATGACTCCTAACTTCTTACCTAACTACTTATAGGAATGTAGACTGAGCACATAGATCCCCTTCTTGATATACTAACCAATCATTAGCTCTTAATTGACCTTCTCCTTAAACCACTCCTGACCCGTCCTGCAGGCCAGGTTATTAGATAGGACCTGAGGAGGCACCTCCAGAAAGACCAATGGGGGCAAGAGAGAAAGGAGACCAGGCACATAAAGAAAGACAGAGTCAGTCTGAGTCGCATCAAGGTCTCATTTATTGCAAAGGGAAGCAAGCTTATATACTGGTGGATATGAGGGGAAGGGAGGGAGATGAAAAATTGTTAGAAAAGGGTCAGGGTGAGGTCTCTTTGGTCCAATGCTTGAGCAACAGATCAATCAAACATATTCCAGGAAGTTAATCTAAAAGCACATTTTGTGGTTTTTCCGGGAACGGTTGTTTTGTAAGTCAAGGGAGTAGTTATGTCAGATCATCCAAGCAAGAAAGGTCAAGGCGCAGTCATCCAATTTTCGGTTCCCAACACACTCCATTTTCAAGTTGTAAAAGAAAGCCTGATGGTCACTGCCTGAGGAAAATTCTCACCTGCCTTTATGACCTTGTAGGAATTCAAGCCTGGTGACCTGGATGGAGGGGAGGATTGCTATTGCTTGGGTTTATGACTGGATACCCTAAATAACTGAGAGAGATGGAGAACTCAGAGGGAGAAGGAGGATTTTAATAGAGAACTTGAGGAAGATTCTTCCTGGACCCCGGAAGGGACTGTCAAGGGGCTGAACCCCCTTAGTCACCTCTCTGGCTTATAATGTGGGTGCCCCTAACCAAACTGAGGTCCTCTAGCCTGTGTGCAAGGCTTTGCTGACAGAATTATCTCTCCAGCTCCCTTGCAGGCTTCTCATAAAACAATTCCCAAAACAGCCTGTCTTAATCAAAATTCCATTGCTGTGAAGAGATACCATGACCATGGAAACTCTTATAAAGGAAAACATTTAATTGGGGTTGGCTTACAGTTTCAAAGGTTTAGTTGACTATCATCATGGTGGGAAGGTTGGTGTACATAGGCAGACATGGTGCTGGAGAGGTAGCTGAGCATTCTACATCCAGATAGCAGGCAGCAGGAAGAGAGAGGGAGACACTGGTCCTGGCTTGAGCAATTGAAGTATGAAAGCCCGTCCTCACTGACTCAGTTCCTCCAACAAGGCCATACCTACAAGGCCACACACCCTACCAGCCATTGCCTGGAGACAAAGCAGACAAACCCTTGAGCCTATGGGGGCCATTCTTATTCAAACCACCACACAGCCCTCAGCTGCTCCTTGGGATGACAGGCTCTGCCCTGGCTGGGGTCATCTTGAGTCTGCTGGCCTGTAGGAGAAGAAACAGAGTCACTGTGGCAGCCATGCTGACCCTCCATCTGCCTCCCAGCTGTTCTCTGTGTTCAGACAACATCAGGGAACCAGGGCAGCAAACAGCTCTGCAGCAGACATTCAGGGACACCTCTGAGAGTCACCAGGACCTGAGGCTGGTCCTCAGCTGTCCTTCTGCACAGCACAGCCAATCAGAGGACAGCTCTCCTTGTCCTTTGTCCCTTGTCCATGTCCTTCTCCCTCTGCTTCCTTCCCCTGCCTTTAAACCCATGTCTCCTCCCTGCCTTCCCTGCTCTGCACTCACCATGCCTCCCTTTTGTCTCCCTGGAAACTGGCTCTCTAGCTTTCCCTGTGAGTGCAGGTGCTGCCACCCTCCAGATTCAGTTTCAGGGTTTCAATCCCAGTCAGATTTCCGCTGCCTCCCAGGCTGCTACTCTCCACCTCTCAGATGCTTCTCTTTCCTGTGGGAGGGCTGAGACCTTGTGAAGACCAGGGATACATCTTCAGACTTTAGTTCTATGCTCTCTATTACACTCCACTCTCTGCTCATCTCTGCTCCTGTCCTGCAGTCTTCCAGTCACTATGACTTTAAATCTGCTCTGAACACCGTCCACACTTGTATCTTGTGTTGTGTGAGTACAAGCTCTCAATGAGCCCAGGCTGACCTGTAAATTTCTCTGTATCTGAAGATGGCCTCAACTCCGGATCCTTCTGTCTCTATTTCCCGAATGGTGAGTAGAGATGTTCCCAGCTCTGTCCCAATACTTATTTCTCAGAATTCTTAAGCATGATAGAAGACAAGTCACTTGTCTTTACATAAATGTAACTGGAGTTGAATAAGAATCTTATTGATTTCTAGATTCTTTTGCAATGTAAGGACTTAGAGATACATTTTCCATTATGCAAATATCCTTACTTTTTTAGTATTTCCTTAAATATTTTAAAAAATTATTTTTGGATTATATATATATATGGACAACATGTGGATGGCAGAGAACCACCTCGGTCATTGACCTGCAGGAGCTGAGGCATCCATATGCTCCTTCAATTCCCTAGCACAGGCTCTGTGTTCATCTGCACTTGCTCCTCTGATTTCCAGCTGGGATTCTCTTGAAGGAGGTGCATATTCAGTCCAGGTTGAGTTCAGCTTCCTTTCTGTCCCTGTGTTCTCGGGACTCTGTCCTGCACAAACTCGTCCTTCTCCACCTCCCACAGCTGAGAACACTCAGAGAGGAAGCTCAGGTGAGGGCCTGTCCTGGACCACTTACCTTTGCTTCCCCCAGAGGAAGATCATCAGTACACAGATGGGGGTTATGAGCACAGCCGTGGCCAACACCACCCCGACCGTGGCTCCCAGGTTCACAAGTGAAGGATTCCTCTGGTCCTCTGTGTCCTCCAGGCCAGCTGTGGTGACTGCAGAGGTGATGATGGAGGGGCTCTGCATGGTGGTGCTGATGGCTGGGGAGGGATTAGATCACCCTGGATGAGGGAGGGATGGGGTGTCATACCTTGTCTCCTCTGTGGGATTGGGATGGGGAACAGCTGTTAGAAGTTCACAGAGAGGGAAATACATGCTGAAGGCTGAGACTCCAGGAAAACAAGCTCAAACGCTCACTCTCCACCTATCCTAGAGGTGTGTCCTCGAATGGTCATCTGGTCACAGACAACTAAGCAACAGAAGTACTGCTGATTTTGTTATGAATGTTTGTAACATGCAGATAAGACTCAGACTATAGAGTGTTTTGCTCTCTGTCTTAGAACCCAACATTCCTTCCTAGTGTCCATATAAAGAGCTGATTTAGGCGGGTGTGGCCTTAAATCTTAGCCCTAGAGCCAGAGGCAGTCAGATCTCCGTGAGTTCAAGCCAGCCTTGTCTACACATACTTAGTTCCAAACCAAACAGAGCTGAGTACTCTCATCCCAGTACTGAGGAGGCAGAGACAGCCATGTCCCTGAGCCTTACTGGTCACACAGCCTTGCATACTTGGGAATCTGGAAGCCAGTGAGAGATATTGTCTCAAAAAATAAGGTGGATGCCACCTGAAGTTATCCTTTATCCCCCACAGGAACATGAACAAATGTGTACACTCATGCATTCACACACACACACACCCCTAAATTAACAGATCCACATGATCACACACACTAACTACATAAAAATGTATAACCGAAAACGTGTAATCTTAGCCTTAAGTGTACAGCTCAATGCAGAGTACACTCATTTGCTCTACAAACATCAATGTGGTTATTTTCCACATTTACCTATTTGGACCAAAACCCAGCAATTCTCAACTTGTGGGTCCCTAACCCCACAAGGGTCCCATATCAGGTATCCTGCATATCAGTTATTTACATTACAAATTGATAAGAGCATCAGAGTTAAAGTTATGAAGCAGTAACAGAAGAATTACATGGATGGGAGTCACCACAGCACAAGGAACTGTATTTAAGGATAGGTAGGGAACCACTGCTCTAGACCCTTCAAGCAGCTCCTTTCCCTTCCCTGAGCCCTGGCAGCCGCTGTAGAGACTGCACAAGAACTCTGCTGTCAGTGTCCTATCACAGGTTGAACTTAATCCAGTCAATGGCCACAGCTGAGCATGGTATCACATGACTGTCTCAGCACTTGGGAGCCAGAGGCAGGCAGAGTTCTGTGAGGTCAAGGCCATCCTGGTCTACATAGGGTATTGTGGGACAGCCAAAGAAATATAGTGAGACCCTTTGTTGTAAAAACCAAATATTAATAAACAAATGAATAGCCACAGAGGAAGGTTGTGATCAATCACCAAGCACATAGGCTCCCTCAGCTCCAGAATGGCCATGTGTGGGACCACACAGTGACCAGGATGGGTCTCGGTGATACCAGTGCATGGGCCTGCAGTTACTTCTGCTTCAGAGTCGCTGTTCTGAATGGAGACAGAGATCCACATCATGAAACTGGAGACACTGGGGTTTGGGGATTTAGCTCAGTGGTAGAGCGCTTGCCTAGCAAGTACAAGGCCCTGGGTTCAGTCCTCAGCTCTGAGAAAAAAAAAAGAAATTGGAGACCCTGTATTGAAAATCCTGGTGGCTTGTATGGGAAAGGTGAGGGAAAGAGAGGAGAGAAGAGAGTTTGGAGACTGAGAGGAGATAAGGGAGTGGGTGGAGAGGTGAGGGATGTGTGCTGGGGAGCTAGTAGGGGTAATGGGGGCTGTGGTGACAGCTGGCAGTTTACAATTGGATTGTAGGACACAAAGAACATCCATTGGGCACCTACTGTTTGTATTTGGCTTAGGTTGAGACTGTGTAGAGATGCTTCATAGATGGGCTAATTGGATCCCTGCTGTAGGACCAAGTGAGTCAGCTATATCCTAGAGAATGAATCCACCTCAAAGTAATGGGGAATGGTTGATGTGGGAAGAACCACAGTATTAGATTTGGAACAAAAAGGGGGAACTAGGGTGGAAGGCCTGTGATGAAGCCTAGTGTGGGGTGGAGTTTCCTCTGAGCAGAGAATGACAGACAAGCTCAGAGGAGCAGCAAAGGCTTGTCACAACAACCAGGGAACGATCTCTTGGCAGAGGCCTGGGCAGAGCCGAGGGTAAGGAGTGTGAAAGAAATCTCAGAGTTGTGGAGCCTGAGGTGACATCTAGGGGACAAGGAAGCCAGAGGCATCAAAGCCAGAGCCAGGGTGTCTCACCAGGTGTGATGGTCAGTTGAGTCCCTTCAGTGGACTGCCAGAATTTCATCCCTTCTTTTGTGTTCAGATGAACTCGGCAGAAGTACACTGTCTGGTCCTCCTTCTTCAAGTTCAGGATTCTGAGGACTCCAGATGTCTGAGGCTGTGTCCAGTTCAGGCTGAGCCGGTTCTTGAAATGCTCATGTATGAATCTCGAGGAGGAGTTGTAGATGTATTCACCATGGAAGACCTTCCATCTCCAGATAATCTTCATCTGTGGATCCTCTGCCAACTCCCAGAGGAAGTAGAAGGAGAAGGGGATCTCGATGGAGTCGCCCTGGACACCAGCGAGGCGTGCTGGTTGGTTGACCCCAAAGGGTCTTTCTCTGTTGGATCCTGCTGAGTAACCTGGGAACAATATGGAGAATCTGAAGCCACTGCAGGGGATGAAAGGACAAACCATAATTTCTGACCCTTCACCCACAGGCCAATGTGGGACAAAAGGCTGGTGGGACAGAAAAGACAGAGTAGGGTTGGGGTGAACGACTCTGAGGGATGAGCTCTCTCTTGGGGATGAAAGGACAAGACAAGCTGGCTCCTCCAGCAGTGACCTCTCCACAGGACAGCCTGCTCTTCCCAGCCTCACTGGCTCCTCCTGCAGTTAAGGCAGAGTCCCTGCTAACAAGGTCCCCCAACTCACCAGCTTGCAGACATGCAGCTGACAGCAGCAGAAGCAGGATCCAGGCCATGGCCTAATTCCCTCCAGGAAGGGAGACCAGCAGAGCCACCAGGCAGGAGAGGAGGATCTGTGAGGGACCCTGGGGTGATCAGGAGTCAGGAAGAATCAGGGTAAGGGGCACACAACCATCAAGTCTTCTCAGATGGAGGACTAACACGGGGCAGGACCTGCCCTTCTCCACCTCCTTGTGACCAGCAACTTCCTTCATTCTGGCTTCTTTCTCATGCTGCAGAGAAGATCTGTCCTGTGGTCACTGACGAGATGGCCCCTTGAGCCTAGCCCTTCTTTTTGGCTAGAAATATGCTATTGACCTCACCATGCCAGGCTCTCCTCTCTTCCACCTTGACCCCCTGTCTTATCCAGTCTTGTCCATTTCCATGTGGCCTGTAATCACTGTTTCCTCACCTCCAGGTTTCCTCCACTCCTGTGCTTCCTCTCTTCATCTTTTCTCATTGTGTCTCCCACCATACTGGTTGTCTGTCTGTCTGTCTCTCTAGAAATCTCAGGAACAGAAGTGGTCAGTTTCTGCTCACTTCAGACAGAGAGGATGGAGGTGATGAGGAAAACATTCTGTCCCCAGTCCTAGCTCGGTGTCCCCACCACCATCTGTTCTTTGTCCTCTTCTTGTCCTTCAGGGACTCTTCACAGCACCCAGCAGAACCAAGGCCCAGTGAACTTTCTCGCCCTGGCCTGCTTGCTGCTGAGAAGTCTGTAACTACCCTGGGATTCTGGGGTGATCTTCTTCCCCTGGACAATGACTCCAAAGCTACTCCAGTTTGTACTCAGCCTCACTGCTGCCACCTGCTGGCCCCTTAATCCCAAGTCATGAGCACTGTCAGACTTTGAAGGCCTGGACTCAGTTGAATCACCATAGGGATGCTGCGGGGGGATGTGATTAATGTCCAGAATGCTGTAATAAGTCTCCTGCAATGCCAACCATATTTCCCATAATTGCAGTGACTCGGCCCCCGGCAGCAATGATACTTTCATGGGGGAGGGACATTTTCTGTAGAAGAGCAGCCTGGAGCTTTGGTGTGTGTACATACATGCACATATGCATGTGACCATTGGGAGTGTCATACTGGCAGTCTTAGTACCTGGCTGCTGCTTAGGCTGTAGCTCATGCGTACCCGGCATCCATAGAATAAATAAGTAAATATAATGGAAAAAATTAAACCTTAAAGTGGGCACGGGGGTGCATACCTTTAATTGTAGCATTTGGGAGGCAGAGCTGTGCAGATGTGTGAGTGTTGTTAGCTTGAATGTAGACTGGTCTATACACTGAGTTCAAGCCAGCCAGTGGTACAGAGTGAAACTTGTCCCCCCAAACAAACAAACAAAAACAAGGACCAACTAACCAAACTAATAGTCCAAGGTACATGGTGTCCTGAGTAGGAGTATTACCCGAGCTTGTCCTCTGGCCTACACAAGCAGGAGCACACACTTACTTGCATGCATATGCACCTGCACACACACACACACACACACACACACACACACACACACACACACACTCATGCAAGGCACCTTTCACAGCTGATCTGCCACCACACATTTATCCAGCCCTCATCCTGAGTAAACATGGTCTCCCAGGCATGGCTATGTGACTCTTCAGACTCCAGTTCCTGATAGTGTCCCCAGCATTCAGACTCTGACATTATACCCAACAGTCTCAACACTCTCTATTTCTCTCCAAATCATCCAATTCCAGAAAATCTCCTCAAATTACACACAGTGCAGTTCTTGTGGGTCCTGACCCTATAGATCTCACCATTGATGAAAACTGTCCATCTGTCCTCCCCTCCTGTCACACTACCTACCATCTCACTCATGATTTGTTCACCCAGTGACAACATACAAACCAAATTACCTATGCAGACTGGGTCCTGAGGAGAGTGGAGGAGATGCTAGAGAGGGCAGAAGGATGGTGGCTGGTGGTGTAGACAGGACACTCAGGCTGCGCCTGAGACTTTACAATAGCACAGTTGCCCCGCCCCCATCTGACCTCTTCTTTCTTCCCTAGGATGACATCATCATCTTCATCTCCCTCACATGCTGCCCAACTGCAGCATGGGAACTCTGTGCACCCCTGCCCAGGGTGAACCCCTAGAAGAGACTCTAAAGTGTCCTAAAGACCCAGTGAGTGGGGCTGGGTGACCAGCACAGTCTCCAGCTCATCTGGATGAAGTCTCCCAGTTTCTGTAGACAGCCAAAGCCAGACACAGAAACTCACAAAACGCTGAGTTTAAGGTCACAGAAATGGAGAAACTCCCAATCTCCTCTTCAACATTATGTGTATTATTTAAAAAAATATTAATTGTGACACAATTTGTTTAAGTGAATCTACAGAGGAAACCGGTGACATGTTAAAATTCTCTGTCTTCAACCAAAGTGAGCTAATGGAAGACCTGTCTCCATGACCACTCTGTTTGGAGTTTTAGTGAGGTTTTCTGGTTGTTTGGTTTTGAAACAGAGTCTCATGTAGCCCAGGCTACCTCAAACCCAATAGGTAACAATGACAGCCTCCAGTTCATGATCTTGCTAATTCTACTGTCAATCATTTGATTACACACATTTGCCACCAGTCAGACTTCCTCTAGTCCTTCTTTTAACTGACTGCTCAGGCCAGGGAACACAAACCCCAAACACTGGTAGCCATGCTAGAACCCATATCTGTTCCCCATTCCAACAGGAATGTGCCTTCACCCTGAGGGGATTTGACCTAAGTGTTGTTGAGAATGTTGGTTCTGGGAAGTCTTGGCTGTGGGCTCCTTTGCTGTTTCTCCCTTTTGAACAATGAAAACTAACATGGCAAGTCACATGCCCACTGGAGTAACAGCTTTGAGACTCCTTCCCTGTGTCCAGCTGCCTGGAGGGAGGAGATGATGAACAGGCACTCCCATAGATGACAGGCCAGACCATCATCCTGGCAGCCTGCTTGTGTGAACACCTCAGGGATGCTCAGAGGAGACACCACTCCAGCTGACAAGATCACTGTAACCACGGCTGCTGCTGAGTTCAGCTGTTGGTGAAATTATGAAGGCCACTCCATGTAGTTAAAAGGGAGGTTTATTTTGTGGGGTAACTTACAAATGAAGGGATAGGGTTGCAGGGTCTGGCAAAGGTATGGCGCAGTCCTGCATTTGTTCTCTGGAGAACTATGCTGGGTCTACCTCCAGCATCCAGGGACCAGGCACCAAGAGAGCACTCTCCTTTCCATCCTTGGTCTTCAGCATCCTCCCTCAGCCCTGCCTTGTGGGCATGACCATTACCTAAGCCTTAATGGGGGTTGGAACTTCCAGGCCAATGCTGAGATGGCTACCCACTACATTCAGCTCTCCTGCCTGGTCCTTTGCCCCCAGTCCATGTCCTTCTCCCTCTGCTTCCTTCCCTTGCCTTGAACCCATGTCTCCTCCCAGTGTTTCCTGCTCTGCACTCACCGACCCTCCCTTTTGTCTCCCTGGAAACTAGCTCTCTAACTTTCCCTGTTAGTGCAGGCTGCTGCCACCCTGGAGATCAGCCTCAGGGATTGAATCCCATCAGTCTTCTGCTGCTTCTAAGGCTGCTGCTCTCCAGCTCTCAGATGCTCCTCTTTCCTGTTGGAGGGCTGAGCCCTTTGGGAATCCTGGGCACTTCTTATATGTAATTCATATACATGCAGGAAAACAGCCGTCCACACAAAATAGAATTTTACCTTTAGTAAACAATGTCAGTAGCGTCTCAGCCTGTGGTGAGGCATCATGCCCTTTCCACACTGAATTTGATCTGTTTAAGCTTGTGTAGATCTTGTGCCTGCTGTCACAATCTCTGTGAGTTCATATGTGTGACTGACCCATTGTCTTTAGAAAATGCTGTTTCCACCGCCCCTGTCTCTTACACAGCCCTGACCCCCCTCTTTTCTCAAAGATCCTTGAGGCTTGATTAAAGGGTTGTGATATGTCCCTATGAGGACTGAGCATGCCTCAGTCCCTTATTCTCAGGACGTGGCCAGTTGAGCGACTCTGTTATTGTCACCTGCTGCAGGGAGAAGCATCTCTGACAAGGTTGAGAGACACAGTGATCTGTGGGGACAGCAGTAGAGTTATTAGAGTCACTTTAATTCCATGTCCAATAAGTAGAGGATGGGGTGGATTTTCCTTACAGCCTAAGATTGTCACACACAGGTTCTTGGACCCTTTAACAGTGCCAGGTCTGGGTTCCATCTCATGGAATGGGTCTTAGATTTTTGTATATATATATATATATTTGTATAGATGGGGGTATTTTGCTTGCTAATGTTTCTGTGCACCACATGCATAATACCTGGTGCTCTCAGAGGCCAGAAGAGAGTGTCATATTCTCTGGAACTGGAGTTACAGTTGGTTGTGGGCCAACATGTGAGCATTGGGAATTGAAATACAGTCTTCTACAAGAGCAGCATGTTCTGTTAACTGCTGAGCCATCTTTCCAGGCCCTTGACAGTGCAGATAAAAATGTACTAAGTAAGGCTCAGAAGTGTTTAGATTTGTTCAAGACCCATGTTGAATACACAGCTGACACAAGGCTGGAGTCCAAGTGTGACCTGAAAGTCCATGTTCCCAATTCTGATGAAGACTATCCTTTCAGAAGCTTTAAACATAAGAATCCAGATATTTGGCTTGTAAAACATCAGGATAGGTTGACTAGAAGGGACTCTCAACTTTGTCCTTTATTCTCTTTAGGCAAGAAAAATATTACATTATGAGTCCGGGTTGTGGTGGCACACCCCTTGAATCCCCCCACTTGGCAGGCAGAGGCAGGTGGATCTCTGAGATTGAGGCCAGCCTGGTCTACACAGTGAGTTCCAGGATATGCACCAAGACTACACAGAGAAACACTGTTGGAAAAACCAGAAAAAATTAAGGCTCTTGTGCTGTGGATATTGCTCTGTGTAAATAAAGTTCTGATTGGCCAGTGGCCAGCCAGGAAGTATAGGTGGGACAAGAGAGAGGAGAATTCTGGGAAGTGGAAGGCTGGGTGGAGAAAGACACCCGCCAGCTGACGCCATGACAAGATGTAAAGACACTGGTAAGCCACGAGCCATGTGGCAAAGTATAGATTAACAGAAATGGGTTAATTTAAGATAGAAGAAGTAGATAACAAGCAGCCTGCCACGGCCATACAGTTTATAAGCAATATAAGTTTCTGTGTGCTTTCTTGGTTGGGTCTGAGCAACTATGGGACTGGCGGGTAAGAGAGATTTGTCCTGACTGGGCCAGGCAGGAAAACTCTAACTACACTCTTGTCAGCAAGGTCTCAGCTACCAACTTACCCTAGAACAATGAAATTAAAACTGTATCAAAGTGTCCCACACCACCAGGTCCACACGGGGCTTGCCCATTGGTAAAGGAAGGTCCTGGACCTCAGGAGCCTCTGACACAGGAGGCAGCAAGGTTCCCCCCTGAAGATGACAGTTCCAGTGACCTGGACTTGGAGCAACTCCTGGAAGCCATTGGAGAGGCAGAGGAGAGAGGGGAGTCCCAGCAGAGGGATGGCTCAGAGGATTTCCTGGCGGGCCTCTTGGAGGAGTAGTGTGCTCTGGTCCTTCTACTGCTGACTGCCTCTCAGTGATCCTGAACATATGTTGAATGTGGGGGTTGGCGACCTGCTCCCTGCTTTAGGTCAGAGCTGTGCAGCCTGAGTAATAAAGCAGGTCTCTGGGGCCACTGCTTAAGCTGTGCTTCCTTTCATGTCGCTATGGCAAACTGCTTTCTCTGGAAGGGAGAGGAGGTTGGGGACAGCAGCAGGACCCAGGCCTGTGGAACCTTCAGAAAAGCATCTCTGTGAGTCCTGGCTCCCTGAATTCCTGGAGGCAGCATGGCCTTTGGAAAGCATTGTAACCATCTGGTGTTTCGTTCCCTGTTTCACACCATCTCTCTAAGGTTGTTACTGATGTCCAGTGTGGTGGTCCATGGGAACCAGTCACTGTGTGCTGGTTATTACCCTCCCAGATGGGGGTGTACATGGTATAGACAGGCTGTCAGCATTCGGGCATCCCCTGCCTTGGGCAGCTGGAAAAACGTGATAGAGGAGGGGATCTTAGAGGGCCAGAAGATAAGGGTCACATGAGTGACTCCTAATTAGATTCATTTAGGCAAATTCTGTGGATTGTTTTATTTTGTGAAGAAGGTCTAGGAAGTTAAAAAAGGGAACTGGGAGTTCGTCAGTTTCTCTGAACTCAAACGCCCTGGCATGTGGATTTCAGTCTCTGGCCATGTGTACCAGTGATCCATGAGATTTTGTCTCTGGCTGTGGGTATCAGTGTAAATGGAGTCTTCTTACTAGAAGCACAGGTGACTGTGAGATCGTCACCCAGACCCACTCATTTGGCCTTTACAATGGAGTACACAGTCTCTTCTTGGGGGTTCCCATGGACAGGCTGGTGAGGTGGTGTTCCTGGGGAGACTGGACATGAGAGGGCAATGGAGGCATACACGATGTTGTTACCCTGTGGGGGACAAGAGCTTAGATGGCAGCTGTGCAGCTGTGGCCACCATAAAGCAGCAGCTGCAGCCTGAGTGTCCTGCCCACACCTGCCCCAGCTGAAGCCTGAGTGTCCTACCCACACCTGCCATGAGTGCAGCCTGAGTGTCCTGCCCACACCTGCAGCAGCTGCAGCCTGAGTGTCCTGCCCACATCTCTGGTCTCCACCCTTCTGTCTCCTTCTCCAACATCCCTTTAACTTCCTTCAGGCCTGAGTCTGAGTGGCTTACCTTGGGGTTCTCTTTGGGGTCCACATATTGTCCTAGAGACAAAGGAACACAGAGTGCAGAAGTCAAGCTGTGACAGGGAGGGAGACAGGAGGCTGGGAGTTCCAACAGTGAGGTGAGGACCTCAGTTACATGGAGGAACAGGGTGAAGGAGGGAAAGGTGGAAATACTGAGGGGTGCTTATGTAAGAGTGGGGTCTTGGGAGAAGAAGGCAGAGCCAGGTGGGGAAACTGGAAGCTGGCAGAATTTACCTTCAGGTTCAACATCCTCAGTGTTTTCAATGAGGTCCCTGCAAGGGAACAAATGGACAACATATTAGAATCTGCACAGGAAAGGGTTAAGCCATTAGGTCCTGGGCTGCAGAGATGGCTCAGTCAGTAAAGAAAGTGTCACATAAGCATGAAGTCAAATTGCAGACCCAGCACCACAGAAAGCTGGATGCTGGAGAAGCAGAGACAGGCAGATAAATCCCTGGGGTTCACTGGCCAGGACTAACAGATGAGCTCTAGATTCAGGGACAGACCCTGTCTCAAAAGATAAGGTGGAGGCCTGGAGAGATGGTTCAGTTGGCAAAGTGCCAGCTTCACAAACCTGAAGACACACAGTTAGATCCCCAAGGACTCGTGTGGAAATGCTGGACAGGATGTGTCTGGAGAGTGGATGGAGAGAGGAGGATCCCTGAAGCTCATTGTCTGGGCAGTCTAGCCCAACTGTTGAGCTTCAGGTTAGGGAGAGACCCTGACTCAAAATAAATATTGACTTGAGGTGGGAAAACTGAGGGGAGTCACTACATAGACCTCTTCCTCCACACACATTCACAAGTGAACACACACACACACACACACACACACACACACACACACACACACTATACATGCGGTAACACAAATAGAACAGAGAGGAACTGACAGACTCTCCATTGATCTCTGGCGTCCACACATGTGGATGTGCACCTGCACATGTACACACATAGGAACATGTTAGAAAACATACCCAACTGGGCATGGTGGTGAATGCTTGTGATGTCAGTACTCAGGAGGTGGAGACAGGGGACTCCGGGTGTTCACTGGCCAACCAACCTGGTCTAATAATGAGTTCCAGACCAGTGCAAGACTCTGTCTGCACAAAACAAAGCAAACCCCCAAACAGCCTGAAGTGCGTCAACAGGACTGGAGGAAGAGCATGTGGCCAAGGAAGCCACAGGGAGAGGAGGAAGCTGGGATGCAGTGTTGCTAGCAGATGCTTGAGTTATATGCACAAGGCCCTGGGTTCCATCCCAGCACCTCATAAACTGGGTATTGTATGATGCCTGTCATTCTAACAGTTGGGAGGTGGAGGCAAAAGGTTCAGGAGTTCAAGGTCTTCCTTGGCTACAGAGTTAGTTCCAGGCCAGCCCGGGCTTAATGTGATCCTTTCTCAGAACAGAGGGCTGGAAAAGGAAGGGTCAGAGCAGGCCATGTACAGTAGGGAAAAGAAGAGTCAGGAGAGAAGGGCAGAGAGGTTGGGAGGTGGAGAGAAAAGGGTAAGAGATGTGGACGATCTGGAACAAAGGATTCTGGGGGGGCGGGCTCACTGACCATAGAGAAAGACAGAAGAAAGGGAAGAATGGAGAGCTGTTGAATCGAGGCAGATGTTGAAGGCTGAGAGGAAACAGAGACAGAGAGGGAAGCCCAGGAAATGGAAGGAGAGAGGGAAAAGTCTGAGTGCTGAAGGGTGTTGTTGTTCTGGGAGGAGACTCCTGAGACCTCTGCTCTCCTTGTCAGTGAGAATCTGGTACCCTGAGAGCAAAATGTCATAGGGGACAAGGAGGGAGCAGACAGTGTGAGTCAGTGGTTAGGGAGATGTTGAAGGGTCCTGTGGGTTGGTTCTCTCTTCTCTCTCTCTTCTCTCTCTCTCTCTCTCTCTCTCTTCCCTCCCTCTCCCTCCCTCCCCGTCCATCCCCTCCCTCCCTCCCTCCCTCTCTCCCTCTCTCCCTCCCTCTCCCTCCTCCCCCCTTTCCATCCCTCCCTCCCCTCCGTTCTCTCCCCCCCTCTTTTCTCATGTTTATTTGAGGGGCTGGAGAGATGGCTCCAGTGGTTAAGAGGCTTTGGCTGCTCCTGCAGAGGACCCGGGATGGCACTCAACCTGGCTTGGGTGTTTTGGCTTTGGTCCTCTGTCCTGTGGGGAGAAACAGTGTCAGTGTGACATCAGTGCTGATCCTCCATCATCCTTCTCAGATGTCCTCTGTCTTCAGACCACCTTCAGGGGACTGGGGAGCAGAGAACCTGCCCCAGGCAGTCAGAGAAGAGCCTGAGCTCCCTCTTCTGGGCTGTGGTCCCACACAGCAAGCCTCCCCAGGTCTCTGCTGGGTCCAGACCTCACCCCTGTCTCCTTTGCTTCCTTCACCAACCCTGAGTTTCCCTCACTCCACACTTGCTCATCTACTCTGCATTCACATGCCTTCCTTTCTGTGTCTCTAGAGACCGCCTCTTTCTGGAATACATCTACTCTACTGGTCTATTTGTCTTGCTGGACACTATGCTGATTTAATGACTACAGTTTCTTCTCACTTATTTGTTATGTGGTAGATGTGCCACAGTGTGTATGGAGGTCAGCGGGAGACTGCAGTAGTGGATTTCCTCCACCAGGGGGCTCCCGTCTTGGACACTGACTCCTTTTACCCTCTGAGAGCTGCTGTATTTCTATAGAAAAATCTATTATTCATATATTTATTTAGTGCCTGTAGCTTTTAAAGATTTTTGTTATTGTTTTGTTCCTAGAATTTAAAATTTATGTGCACATGAGTGTAGATGCCTCTGGGATTCAGGAGAGGCTTCAGACAGGCCTGCAGCCTGAGTTACAGGCGGTTGTCAACTGTCTGATGTGGGTGCTGGAGCAGAACTCAGGGTCTCTGCCTTAGCAGCCAGTGCTCTAACTCCTGACCCATCTCTCCGTGTTTTCTCTTTTGACTTATAAGCACACTTTTCTTTGTTTTCTTGGTTCTTTTCACAGTTCTGTCAGATCCACTGATGCACTTCATCTGTCCCCCAAATGAGCTGGTCAGTCCACGCCTGTGCAGGTGTGAGTGAAAAATCTTCACCACAGGCTCACCTGTTTGAAATCTTGGTTTTATTGGGGAGGTTATGGACGATTTAGTAGGTTCAGATTCCGGAAGAGGTGTATGTCTCACTGGGTTGTGTTTGAGAATATATTGCCTCCCTCAGTTCCAGCTCTTTCCCTGTGTTCTCTGCATGTGTTGAAGATGTGACTTTTCAGTGTCCTGCTTCAGCTGCCCACCACTATTAACCTTCCTTCCACAAGTTACTTTTGATCGTGATATTTTATCACCGCAATGGAAAAGTACCGGCCATTACACACACTCAAACACGCTTCGTCTTTCATGGCTTGGTTGTTTCATCAGAGTGTTTTTTAACACACTTAGACTTGTTTCTGTTCTCTGGTCCCCGTGTCCTCCATCTAATCACTGAGTTTTTATTTGAGGTCTTCTGCACCTAAGGATGACTTTGAACTACTGATCCTCCTGCCTGCCCCTTCCACACACTGGAGTTACAGACATGCACTACCACACCATGCTAAATCACAAAGTCTGAAAGCTTTTCCCTTGACAGTTTCCTGGTTCTGGCCATTCATCCCCATGTGCAGATCCAGTGTGGCAAAGTGACACAGCCTGGCCCCCCTCCGGTCTGTTCTCTGCACCCTAAGACTGTACTGTCTGAATCCAGCTGCTGCTCAGGCCACAGCACCGCCCTTCATCCTCTCAAGAGACACTGTGCCAGACACTGAGTTCTCTCCAGCTGACCTGCTGCCATCCAGGTCCCGGGTTTATCACCTGAGCAGTGATTTTGTTCAAAGACGGTATTAGTGTCCACACATCCTGTTCCCTTTCCTGTCTCCTTCCTGGTTCATAGTGAAACCACCCCTATCCTCAGAAGGATATAAAAGAACCCCATTCCGCTTTGGAGCCCCTGCCGTGTGGG
Source organism: Onychomys torridus (assembly GCF_903995425.1). NCBI lineage: Eukaryota > Metazoa > Chordata > Mammalia > Rodentia > Cricetidae > Onychomys > Onychomys torridus. Next base: position 29,509 of record NW_023412965.1, read on the forward strand.
TGGAGCCTGAAATCTCCTTAAAGCCACCTCCCAGGTTGATATCTACCTTTCTGTCTGCCCATGGCATTGATAACTCTTAGTAAACTCCTTCCTCCCCGTAATCTGTCTCAGTGACCCTCTTGATCTGAGACCTTCACGCACACTGATGTCACCATAGCAGGGTGCTGAGGTGGCCACTCCATTTGTCCTCTAGTATCAGAGGCTTGGGGACCTGACTTACCAGGTTCCCTCTGATCATCTCCTGCCTCCTCCAGCACCACACTGCTCAAGAGTTCCTGAGATGGTTTCCCTTTGCTGGAGGCCAGAGAGAGTCCTCTACATGACTCCCAGACCTTCCTGGCTATTACGTGGATGGAGGAGCGTTGAGATAAATTCTCATATAAGCCAGGCTAGCCTTGACCTCCAGATCCTCCTGCCTCCACCTCCCAGGCAGACTTACAGATGTGTGGATCACCCATCAGCTGTGCACACTTACAGATGTGTGGATCACCATCGACTGTCATGGTTTTCATTTTTTTAATTGTGTTAGATTCATTTATTCAACTGTGTGTGTGTGTGTGTGTGTGTGTGTGTGTGTGTGTGTGTGTGTGTCTGTGTGCACATACCATGTTATGGGTTGTTAGAGGACAA
>NW_023412966.1:0-17873 GCF_903995425.1 Onychomys torridus
TGAGCGACTTGCTTGAGGAATCTAATCTATTTTCTTTCCCCTGAAGTCTCTCTGCAGCCCAGTGACAACTGGACTTTGTGATCCCTGTCACCTTGTGCCGAGGCTCTCCAACCTCTCCTCCCTGGGGTTCCCTGGTCTGTCTTCAGGTGGAAGGGATGTGGGTGGCTGAAGCTGGGATGAAAGGTGGGATTGTTCTCTGTCATCCTGTACCCTCACCACCTGGCGATGGTGTTTCTGGTGAGTGGAGATACATAATGGCCATCTCAGGGCAACATGTTCCTTTATTTCCTGGGGGTCAGGCTGCAGGAGATGCAAGAGGCCAGAAGCTCTGTTGAAATGTGACCCTGTGTGGAAGAGTGTGAGTCCTGAACACAGAGAAGGGTCAAAGGAAGAGACTTCAAGGGGAAGCTCACAGCACTGAGATCAATGGCTGAGAGTCAACGCTCTGTTTCAGGAACAGTATAATTTTAATGCCCTTGGGGAAGCATGTGGAGACCTGCAACGTGGTAATTTTGACTTAATCCTGCTTTCTGATGTAAATGTCCGATATTGATGGATCGTGTGGTGGAACAGCTTATCTAAACATAAAACATTAAGCACTTCATGTAAAGATTGCCACTCTTTTATAGAAACCTGAATAGATAAGATGACAATGTCTTCCCAGCTCCCTCCTTGGATCTTCCATGGGTTGGTGACTCTTTCCACATTTAACTTGCTGTAAATCTTCAGGGGCCTCTCTAGGAGAAGCTTATGGACACCATGGTATAGTCAGAAGTAAACAGTGTCCTTTGTAGACAAGAATAACTATGGACAGTGAGCCCATAGTGTGTGTGTCCAAAAGCTGAGAGACTGGAGTTTGAATGTTTTCACCACGAAGAGACAACCCCTGTTTGTGGAGGCATTTACCAGGGTTAAAAGCTCACAATGTATACAGGTATCAAATACCACATGATCCCTCACAAACATGCATGTTTTATTTTGACGTATCAGTTAAAAATTTAAATGAAAAAAATAGACAAATTCCACCTTTCCAAATACCCTCTAGGGATGAATAAAGAAGAGGAAATTTCTTATCGAGTAGCAGATAATAAATAAAAGTCCAAGGTGAAAGGAAAATAAATTTCAATGAGAAAAAAATTGTTGCTATATATGGAGGATGGTTGCTGCTAAGATGTTTACATGGAGTCTTGTCATAACTTATCCTGCTCATGTTTCTGCCTTCATGGCAAATCCCCTTTGTATCTTCATCTAATTGTGTTTTTCAAGTGCTGGGATGGAACTCAAGGCCTCCTGCATGCCAGGCAAGCACTGTAGTAGTGAGCAACACCGAAGTCCACCCTACCCAACCCTAACCTTCTCTGCATTACACTAGAGACTACCTGGAATATGATAGGAGCTGTGCCAGAAGACCACACAGTGAGTTATCAGTGCAGAAGCCAGCATTTCTCTGTGTTCTCATTTGTTTTCTTCTTTTGAATGTGGTGTGTGTGTGTGTGTGTGTGTGTGTGTGTGTGTGTGTGTGTGTGTTTAAGTCAGAGAACAACTCGAACTCAGGCTTGGTGACAAATGCCTCACTGCCCACCCCCTCACCAAGTACTTGGTGAAAATCTTTTCCTCTTGGACCCAAGCTTGTGGCAGAGCAAACTTCATCCACCTGCTAATGAGATGCAAAGAGGGAATCACTGAGTTTGAGGCTGGTCTGCTCTACCCACTGAGTTCTAGGGCATTGAAAGGCTACACAGTAAGGTATTGTCTACAACAAACAACAAACAAGGAAACACACAAACAAACACTCACCACAACCCGTCCTGAGCAGAAGTATATTGGTTTCTTTGGAATGTCCTTTAGCAATCTAGGGTTTCTGTCACAGGGCCCAGTTTCCCAGCGCACAGGTCAGGGGGTGTGTTTGTGTAACCCTGGCAAGATGAATGTGGAGCTGCTGGGACTTTCAGGTTCCATGTTGGCTTGGTGGCTACCTCTCCTGTCAGAGGATGCCAACAGTCCTCTTTGGGCCCCAGCCACTGTATCTCTACCAAGCAAAGTGATTGCCACAGATGCAAAGTGATATTCCTGACTTAGTTTCTTGTCCTGTTGCTGTGCTAAAATACTCTGATTGGCTGGGCAGTGGTGGCACACACTTTTAATCCCAGCACTCGGGAGGCAGAGGCAGGAGGATCTCTGTGAGTTCGAGGCCAGCTTGGTCTTCAAAGTGAGTTCCAGGAAAGGTGCAAAGCTACACAGAAAAACCCTGTCTGGAAAAACCAAAAAAAAAAAAAAAAAAAAAAAAGATACTCTGATGGAAGCAATTTAAAGGAGAAAGGGGGGTTTATTGAACTCATGTTTCCAGCAATGTTCCATCATGTTGGGGGAAGTCAAGGCACGCTAAGCTTGATGCAGCTGGTCACATGATATCCATAGTAAGAGAAGAGAGTAATGAAGGCAGCCATGTGTGCTGGTACCCACCTTGCCCTCTCTACTTAACACACTATCATGCCGCATCCAGAGAATGGTCCCATCCACAATGAAGACAGCTTTTCCCACAATAATGAATGCAAACAAGGTAATATCTTTCATTTTCAGATTTGAAATATTTGTATCTAATATACAAGGACTTTAAAAAGTGGTTATTTATTGTGTGTGTGCATGTGTATGAGTTCATGAACAGAGGTCAGAGAACAGCCTGCGAGAGTTGGCCTTCTCCTTCTCAAACTTAGGTTGTCAGTCTTGGAGGCAATGGACTTCACCCAATGAGCCATTGTGTTGGCCCTAGAGAACTATTTTTATATAGCTCCTATATTTCAGGAAAGGTGCATATAGAAAGGGAATCCTCTGGTGAAGGGAAATTGATGAGAAATTTATGAAGAGTAGGAGATGGAAAGCCAGGCATGGCAGAGCAGCCGATAATCCCAGCACTTGGGAGGTGGAGGCAGGAAGAACAGAAATTCAAGATCATCCTTGGCTTCACAGCCAGTTTGAGAACAGCCTGGGCTTCAAGAGACTCCATCTCAAGAAAAAAAAAATGTTGGTGCTTATGCAGGAAGTATTTGACAACATTCCCATGGAATTCTTCAATCTAATGTCTTCCCAGAGTCTCCAATTGTATACTATCAACACTGGGAATTGGAAAGACCATCTGCCAGTGTAAATTTCACAGAAATTTCAAGAGGTAACTTCTGAATGTGTTTGGGTATATGTGGGGGTGGGGTGGGCAAAAGAAGACTCTACTGGAAAAAAAAAAGGATAATTAGGCAAAATTATTCATGAACTGAAAAATTTTAATATTCTAGTAATAACATTTGACTTTTCATGGTTTGAATAGTACATTTTCATGTTTCAATTTAAGTGATCTGTGTTCTGAGGAGGGAGGAATATTTGGAAGTAGTGGTCTGGGAACTTGATGTGTATATCAGGCTGGTCTCAAATTCATGGTGATCTGGTCTTTGCCTTCCCAGTGCTGGGATGCATCACCACACGGGCCCTGAGATGTCCCTTTTACATGGCAGCAAGGGAGATTTAGGTTGGCCATATTGAAGAACCCTCTATTGTGAAACCAGCCTACAGTAAGAGAGACTGCAGGATTTGTCTGTTTTGAAGCTTTGTGCCTGGGCTGGTAGGATGGTCTAGTAGGTAAATGCTCTTGTCATCAAACCTGATGACTTGAATTCCATCTCTCAGACCTGCATGGAGAAGGAGAAAACTGACTCACATAAGTTGTCTTCTGACGTCCACATGCATGCTGTGGCATGTGGACACCCTTCTGCTAACACTAATGATAATAAGTAAAATTAAAAAAGACTTTATTCCTCAGATGGGGGAGCGCTCCATGGTAGAGCACATGTAGAAAACCCTGGGTTCAAATCCTAGTATAAGCATGCAAGTACATACATGCACACACACACACACACACACACACACACACACACACACACACACACACTTTGTTTCCATGGACTATGTATTAAGTTTCTAGGGTCTCTTAAGGACTTTTGCTCAACATTGATTTGTGAATGAAAAACATGAAAAACATGGTGGAACTTTCAGATAGAGAGTTAAGAATCAGGAAAAGCAAAATTAACAATCATGTCAAACCAATCGTGGTTTTAGGCAAGAATGGGGAGTAATATTTTGAAGTTCTGTTCTTCCTTTTGACTGCACGCTGTGGCCAAGAACTCAGAATTAGCATTTACATGCAATCAGTGGGTGGTGGTGCTTATCTTCTGGGTTATGTAATCCTCATTACTCATTAGGATGTGGTGTTCTTGCTGCGAAGCCTCAAACATTTCTCAGGCAACATAATTATACGTGCTCCTTGATACGACCATAGTCAAGCTTACTGAAAAATTTTCATGTCCACACGTCTATAAGAAGGTGCAAAGGCTGTTTCCCCTGTGTTGTGCTGAACATTGTTCTTCTGTTTTGGCAGGGTCAGAGCAAAGTGCCTGATGGTTTGGAAATGTAGGTTAGCCTACCACCAAGGAAAGTCCCCAGTAGACAGAAAGCAGGAAGTCAGTGGTGGCCAGCACAGATTGCTGCTAAGAATTCTCATTGCTGGCCTCGCATCCATGCTGCTTCTGACTGGTGGATGAAGAGTAAGAAAGGATGGAACTGTTGATATTTTCCTTGCATTTCTAGATTATTATAATTTTTATTAATTATACTGATAAGTTCATGGTGTGTGTGTGTGTGTGTGTATGCAACTGAACATGGTGTGTATGTTGCTCCTCAGGGGTGTCCACCTTGTTTTGTTAAGGCAGGGTCTTTCATTGGTCTGAACCTCATCAAGCAGGCTAGACTGACTGGCCAGGGAGGCCCAGGGATCCACTTCTCTCATCTCCTCAGTGCTGGGATTACAAGGGTTGCTCAGTACACTTACCTTTCGCTTGTTTGTTTTTCACATGTGGGTGTTGGAGACCAAACTTAGGTCCTTGTGCTTGGGAGGTAAGCACTTCACCATCTGAGCTATTTCTCAAGCCTGGTAAGCACAGCTTTGTATTAGCCCTGCTCATGTCTATGGGCACAGAAGTGATGCCCAGATTGGCTTCTGACTGAATGAACAGATGGATGAATGAATAATACAAAGTGTTTTATAATGGAAAGTTGGAGCTGTGAAGTCTAGCTCTGTCAATGACCAGCTGCCTGAGGATGACGACGATGATGATGATGATGATGATGATGATGATGATGATGACGAAGACGATGACATCTGTTAGTTACCTTTCTTGGCATTGTGAGCAAAATACCTGGCAGAAATGATTTAAGGGCAGACAGGTTTTCTTCCCATTCAGGGGTTGGGATCATAGAAGAGAAGGTGTGGTGGAATGACCCTCTGGTAGCCAGACCATGTGACAGAGGAGGTTCTCACATGCTGGCTAGCCCAGCAATCAGAGAACAAGACCACAGCTGGAGTTGGGTATAACCTTCAAAGGTGTGCTCTCAGTGGCCTAGATTTTGCCAGTGGGGCCACATGTCCTAAAGGTTCCACAAACTTCCCTTACAGTACTACCAGCTCATGTTCAAAGCACAAGCTTATGAGGGGACATTGCAGATTGAAACTGTGACACCCAGAAGCTCAGGCTATGGCTCTGGTTTCCTGATGGACCCAGATCTAGGTTCCCCACTACCACAGCAGTACAGTAAAGGCTTATAGTAGGCCGTGAGTCTGTGTCTGTGTCTCTCTTACCTCCTTCTTTCCCTGGATTTGTCAGAATTTCCCACAGCAAGAGGGCTGAGGCTAGGTTAGGCAACTTTTTTCACCTGCAAAGAGATGCATTCCAAACCCAAGCCCCTTCCCCTTTCCCCCTTCCCCCACTGTCCTTTACCCCTCCTTCAATCATCTATCAGATGACCTCAGATCAGTCGGGCTGGTGTGGTGGTTCACACATTTAATCCATTTGCACTGAGAGGCAGAGACAGCATAGCTCTGTGAGTTTGAGGCCAGTCTGGTCTATATCTCTAGTTCCAGACAAGTCAGGGCTACACAGTGAGACCCTGTCTCAACAAACAGACAGAGAGACAGACCAACCTCAGAGAGTAAATGCATGGATAGTTGGGGATGTAGCTCAGTGGCTGTGTATGCTGGATCCTGGGACTGAGTCCCAGAACTGCCCCAAAATAATCATATAAATAAACGCACAAAATATATCACATGATATCAGTACACAAATTGTTTATAGAGCATTTATTGTGTTCCAAATGATTTTCATGCTTTTATTTAATTCTCATAATTATGTCGTAGTCATCATTAATCACATTTAATAAATGAGATCTTGAGGCTAAGGCAGGCTGACGTGTAACTAGACAGTATCATAGCTGGGATTTTCCCTGTGAAGAGTCTTGGACCAGGCTACTTCTGATTTTCTTTTCAGCTCTGTAACTCTGTGTCTGCATTGTCGCTTTCTCTCTAGTGTCTCAGGCTTTGTGTTTCAGGCCCCCAATTTTATAGCCCACACTAGCGTCATCATTTTCTGGCAGGGCAACTATGTGGACACTTGTTCATTAAATTCCATTATGAGCCAGATGTCACAATTTGTGACTTCTTCCAAAGTTAAGGACCACATTGTCATCGTTTGTTTTATATCTAGAATGACTTGTAACTTGATCATCACCAGCACCATTGCCATCACCATCACCGTTTGAGATAGAGTCTCACTTGTAGGCCAGGCTTGCTTTAAATTCATGAGCCTCCTTCTAGTGTCTCCTGAGTACTGGGGGATTACAGGGGTCTGATACAACTCTGGGCTAGCGTTTCCCCTTATTAGTATTTTATTTGTGATGAAACAGAGGCAAAGAGAGACTATACAATTGCAAAGTCAGTGTCAAGTTGAAACGTTGGCTGGGCATGGTGGCGCACAGTTGTAATGCCAGTACTCTAAGAGGCAGAGGCAGGAGGATTGTTGGAAGTTTGAAGCCAGTCTGTTCTACAATAGAGAGTTCCAGACTACTCAGGGCTACACCGTATGATCTTGTCACAAACAAACACACGTTTAAACCTTAGCCACAATCAAGTGCTAGCTTTCCATCAGAACTAGATATTTAATAAAAAATTAATAGAATGAATGATTGATGGTATGATTGATATCTCTGCTCATAAAACACATGGGATCAGATGGCTCATGTGCAAACCAGCCATGTCTGTGGAGCTCTCTGTATCACAATGCCCAGATCTTACGAGAGAACTCAGAGCAACATTGAGCAAGGGAAACCCTATATGCTTTGGCAATGATTGGCAGGTGAAAACCCTCTTGACCTAGTTTTGTAAGGTGCAAGGCAACCTGAATCAAGGGGTGATGCTCTTGCTAATCAATGTACATGCCATGGTGAAAGCTAGTGGCGTTTACATGAAGAAACCAGAGGTATCACGAAAGTCTGCAAAGAAATACCAGGAGTCCAGTGGGTAAACTAAGTCTTTGTCACTCAAAGAACATTGTGTTCCACCATGGTTTTGAAAATGCCATAGTGAAACCTAGTGCTTTATATGCTCATCTAGAAAATGCCTTCCAAAATATCAGACCTAATTAATTCATTTTAAAATAGCCAGGCTCCGTGGATCTTTCAGAATCACATAAGCTGTGATTCTTACATAATGAAGAACAGCAAAGCCCTTTAAAGGATTGAGCCTTGAATGCCATTTGTAAGAAAAACTGTTGTTACGCAGTGGTTGAAAGAAAAGGTCTTCACCAAGTGCTTCATTTCAGCATGCAGATATCTTTCCAGATATTAACTTGCCATGGGTTTTAGACATGGTCATGTTTGATGTGGATCCATGCAAAGTTTACTTCAAGCTTGTTTAATTCCAGTAATAATGTGCTTCATTTTACATGCCTTTCTCAACTTGGGGCTTATTTCCATGACTGTTTATTGATGTATAGAAATGTGTATGCAGTAAAGTCTTTTCCTCTAGTATTCTGTACATTTTGAGTAGTTATTACATAAGAATGTGGGTACACACTGCATTAAATCCATCCGTCTATCTATCCGTCTATCTATCCCATCTATCTATCTATCTATCTATCTATCTATCTATCTATCTATCTATCTATATTCCTGTATTTTCCTGTTACAGGGAACAAGATCATACACATTTCTTTACCTAACTATTCCATATATATGCACATATACATATATATACACACACATATTTCTTTTTTAATCCATTCTGCTCTTAAGATTAGGAATACCTTGAGCAGCAGGGGACTACATATTGACTAGATTTTCCCCCAGGAACAAGGGTAAAGGGAAGTCCTTTGGTTCGTCTTTTGGCATTGCCATGGCCAAGAACCCTCTAGCTAGGGATGTAGCTCAGTAGTAGAGTATTCGCACAGTAAGCACCAGGCACCGGATTCTACCTTCAGCACTGAATAAATCAGGAGTGGACTCCACACTGCAATCTCAGCATTCAGACAAGGCAGAAGAAATAAGGAGGACCAGAAGTTCAAGGTCAGCCTTGACCTTCTATGTAGTAAGTTAAAGACCAGCCTGAGCTACACGAGACCTTGTCACTACAACCAACCAAACTAAACCAAAAAGAAACCGTGTACTAAATTTGAGACAATAAATCAAACAGCAACAACTAAACAACACAACTCGTAGTAACTACGCATCACTCACAGGGCAGTGTATTAGTTAACTTTTCTGTTGCTGTGCTAAAACACTAGACCAAGGCAACTTAGAGAAGAAAGAGTTCTCTTAGAGCCCACAGTTCCAGGGAGTTAAAGTCCATGATGGTAAAACGGGGGTGGCAGGTTGCAGGAGGGTGGAGCTGCAGCTGGGAGCTTCCATCACAAACCAACAACAGGAAGCTGAAAGGACATTCAGTCAAAAGTGCTCCAATCTTTTGAAACCTCAAGGCCCACCCCCAGTGACACACTCCCTCCAGTACAGCCACACCCTTTAACCCTCCCCAAATAGCCACCAACTGATGACCAAGTATTCAAACGCATGAGCCTATGGGGACATTCTTACCCAAACCCCCACAGATGGAGTATATGGCCACCTGGGGCGAGGGCAGCAAAAGACACTGAATTTGCAGCAGGTAGAGTTATAGTTTAGTTGAAAGGACCATATATGGTAATAAATTAAACAATTCAGAGTACCCAAGATCAGTGCAATATGAATACTGTGGTTAGTAAAACAGAATTCAGAGGAGAGGGGACAGAACAAAACAGTAAAAACCAAATGTGTACACAACTGAGATACTTGAGCCGGCATTGAAAGATGGACGAGCAGTAGTCACAGGCCTCCTGGTGTGTCCGTCGTCCAAGATCAGGGGAGAGTTAGCTGTGGAGAAGAGAGGTGTGGCCGGGGCTTGGTATTCAGCCTTATCCTTGCTTCCCTCTGGCCCTCTGATTAGCATCGTGTCACTTTGGGTTTTAAATTCCTCTGCCTCTTTTTGGCTCCAGGAGACATTGAAAGAACAAAGGAGAAGACAGTTTATTAAGTTGTTTGTCATAATATTATTCTGGTGATAGAGAGTAGGCTAGATCTTAGAGATATGCACATCTTCCTATCGACAGAGGTTGAAGAGAAAATTAGTTTGGGGTTTTGTAATCTTGAAAATGGCATCCAGTAAAATAAGATCCATATATCATCTCCAGAGCTGTTCAGATCTGACTTATTTCACAACGCACTACACGCCCTGGATGTCAGCCTACTTGCCGCCCTCCATAATGAGTGATGCACAGGTTTCACACAGGCCAACAGCCCTGCTGGCAATTCTTCTTCAAGTTGCACCACTGACCATCCTGCGCAGTCTCTGGAATGTGACCTTGGCTGCCAGTAAGTGGCTCTGGGGCTCCTCGCGGATCACTTTCTGTTTACAGGGCTCAGTCTTCTAGGATAGACCACGAAGCCATTGGGCTAACAGATTCCAAACCCCTTTTATCAGGGAAGCTATTTTCTCCAGAATTACGATTTGTCTGTGTAGAGGGGCTGAGAGTGTAGCTCAGTGGTAGCACCCTTGTTTAGCAAACAACAGAACGTAAGTTTGATCCTCAGCATTGTAAAAGAGAAAATAAAAAGGTTTTCCGGTGGAGACAGAGATGAAGAAGAGTTTGAAGAACTCAGTGTCTTTTTGGCAAGGCACTGCCTTAGTCACTAGAGGACTGTGGAGCCACTGTATTAAAGGACCTTAAAACTCCTCAAGCTGGGCGGTGGTGGCACACGCCTTTAATCCCAGCACTCCGGAGGCAGAGGCAGGTGGATCTCTGTGAGTTCGAGGCCAGCCTGGGCTACCAAGTGAGTTCCAGGAAAGGCGCAAAGCTACACAGGGAAACCCTATCTCGAAAAACCAAAAAAAAAAAAGTCCTCGAAAAGCCAGGCAGTGGTGGTGCACGCCTGTAATCCCAGCACTCCGGAGGCAGAGGCAGGTGGATCTCTGTGAGTTTGAGGCCAGCCTGGTCTATAGAGCTAGTCCAAGACAGGCTCCAAAGCTACAGAGAAACCCTGTCTCAAAAAACCAAAAAAAAAAAAAAAAAAAAAAAAAAAAAGTCCTCAATAGTGATACTATTTATTCTTGCATTAGAAAAAAAAAACACTTTTTTTTTTTTTTTTTTTGTATGCATGTGGAAGGTAAAGGACAACGTGGTGAAGCTGGGTCCTGGGGATTAGACTCGGGTCAAAAGTTTGGTTACAGGCATCTTTACCCCCTGAGGCATCTCCCTGGTCCCAATATTTGTTATCTTCATTCTGTTCATAGGAAATAAAACCTCTGTCTCTGGAGTCCTTGTCAGTTTTTTGAGGTAGAGATTCATGGAGTCAAAGCTGACTTCAAATCTGTGTAGCTGAAGAGATGACCTTTGACGTCTGATCCTCCTGCATCCACCTCCCAGGTGCTGGGATTAAGAAAATCAGATGGAATTAGGCCAGCCTCTCTTGTGCGCCCTGGAAGTGAAATGTCATGCAGGCAAGTATTTCTTTGGGAAAATTCCACACCTTAGTGAGGAAAAGGACTTCCTTAATCTGGGCGATTGCATCCTGCAGAGCTTCCTTGAGGAAACCCTGGGGCCTTGATTAGCTCAGACACATCTGTTTGGTAGGAAGGTCCATGGTGGTAGGAAAGGGAGAAGAGCGTGTACAAGGTGCTCAGATTAAGGGCAATTTGCATAACAAAATCAGGAGAAGGAAAGATGGCTGGAGGAAGGAACCAGGAGGTTGAGGATAGTTCAGAGAGAAGCAGCAGAGATGTGAGGAAGACCTCACAGGCTGCACAGGCTTTCCGAAGGGATAGCAGCAATGGGAAAACATGGGATGCGTGGGACTATTTCAATACGGAGTGTAGTTGAAGCTGGGGAAAGACCAGATAACAGTAAGTGATTTTTATTTTTTGAGGCTAGAGAGAAAAGTAAGGGGATAAGGACACGCTTTAGAAGACTTGGAAGCAACAGTGATGGGTCTCAGGGAAGGACTGGGTGTGAAACTGGAAGGAGAGGAGGGAACAAAGATGGATCCTGGATGGTCTGCCTTTACTGACAGGAGGGGTAGTTTTTGCCTGTCCTCTGAAACAGATAACAAACCATGTCTAAAGGAAGAATCTAGTGATTTTAAGGGATGCTTTGGCAACGGGTTAACTGGAAGTGGACTAGTCGATGTTTGGGGTTTTCCGAAATGCGGAGATGAAGATCGGGGGTGGATCCTGGATTTTGGGAAGTGGTGAGTTACTGGTAACTCAGTCCAGGTAAAGCTATCTACATGGGATAGATTGCTATATGGAAGATAGGGGAAAGAGGTCTGAGGTATATCACTCTGGATCTATCATTCAGTGACTTGGACCTTGAAATCAACCAGTAAGAGAGATTTGAAAGATGGTAGGAGGAAGAAAAAAGGGGGATCCCAAGGATGTCTGTGTTGGAATAGCGTGGACAGATAAGTTGAATGTTAGGCAGTATCCAGTGCATAATCTTAGGTGGCATGCATAATGGCTCTTGTTTATTTGTTAATTAGTGAGTAAATCAAGGTTTTTGAGAGAGAGAGATCCTCATGATGTAGTTGGCCTGAAAACTCGCTTTGTAGCTCAGGATGGTTTCGGTACTTATATGATCCTCCTGTCTCTGCCTCCCAAATGCTGGAATTATAGGCATGTCCTTATATCCTATAAAACATGCCTAGCTATTTCACAGTGCCTGCCTTCTTAATGTTGTTTACATGAAGAAATGGGGAAGTTGACTGAATGGGGGCAAGATAGGAAGGTGGGAGATAAAAAGAGAAGAAAGAAATGTTTTGGGGTCTGGAGATGAGGCAGGCAGAAGCATAAGTTTAGAAATAAATGTATGTGATAATGTGTCCTGATGAGGAAGAACCTGAGAATGGACAGCCCTGAAGAAATGTGTCCTGAGAGTAGTGGTCTCAGTGGAGAAGGATGCAGTACAAACATTCTTGAAAAGGCAGGAGAGAATGTGATCCAAGCCCTCCTTAAGATAATTAGATTATCAGATTCTGCTCTGCTGGGCGGCTTACCCCTTATCTCATTGTTCAAGAAACATCTGCGCACACTGATTACACACTGAGGGACTAGTATGCTCTATGGAGGGTTGGGAAAGATGGGATACAATGCAAGGCCCCTCTAAACTCACAAGAGAACTATCTCCGCAGATGATTATGACTGATAGGGTAAGAGCTGTGATAGGGATGCCTGGCATGTTGGGTTGTTTGGTTTCTTTATTTAGACATTATTTTTATCGTTTTTTTTTTCCCCTTTTTAAAATTTATTGTGTTTAATTTTACACATCAGCCATGGTTCCCCTGTCTTCCCCCGTCCTGCCCCACCCCCACCTTTCCCCCACCCCCTCCCCTCCATTCCCATGTCCTCCAGGGCCAAGACTCCCTGGGGATCCCATTTAAACCTGGTGGATTCAGTACAGGCAGGTCCAGTCCCTTCCTTCCAGGCTGAGCAAAGTGTCCCTGTGTAAGACCCAGGTTCCAAACAGCCAGCTCATGCACTAAGGACAGGTCCAGGTCCCACAGCCTGGTGCCTCCAAACAGTTCAAGCTATCAATTGTCTCACTTATCAGAGGGCCTGATCCAGCTGGGGCTCCACAGCCTTTGGGTCATAATTCATGTGCTTCCGTTTGTCTGGCCACTTGTCCCGTCAATCTTGGGCTCAACAATTCCTGCTCCCATAGTCCTCCTCCTTCTCGACAACTGGACAACACGGAGCTCCCACCTGGGGCCTGGCTGAGGATCTCTGCATCCACTTCCATCAGTCACTGGATGAGAGTTCCAGCCCGACCGTCAGGGTGTTTGGCCATCTGATCACCAGACTAGGTCAGATCAGGCTTTCTCTCAACCACTGCCAGCAGTCTACAGAGGATGCATCACTGTGGACCTCAGGGGACCTCTCCAGCACTCTGCCCACTCCTGTTCTCATGTGGTCCTCATCCATCATGGTCTACCATTCCTTGTTCTCCCTTATTCATGTGTATGCATATGTGTCTTTGCACACGAGGACACATGCCCATGGAGGCCAGAGACTTTGTAGCCTCTGGAATTGGAGTTAGAGAATCGTGAGCTGACCAACATGTGTGCGGGGAGCTGAATCTGGGTCCTCTCCAAGAGCAGAATACACATGCTCTTAACTGATGAATCTTCTCTCCAGCCTTTTGGTCCTCAGTTTGGAGAGGTTTCCTGACTCTTGGATTCTAGACCCCCACCCCACCCCACCCCCACACCAATCACCTACCTCTCTAAAAGGAGTTATGTTAAGCATTCATTGGCTTAGTTCTTCAGCTGGCTTACCTAAGAGGGAATAGTGAAAAAGTTAGTAAATAACTGAATGATAATGGCATCAAGTTGTTCACAGTTAGTGCTACATGGATGCTGAATATGAGCCAGGGCTACATCTTCACTAGGGACAAAGCCAGTCTGACAAATGCTAGTGTCCAACACTTAGCAAAGGCTTATTCCTGTGTGTGTGTTGTGTGTGTGTGTGTGTGTTGTTGTGTGTGGTGTGTGTGTGTATGCTCAAGACTTTATTTAGGTCTTCATCAGTTCACATTGTTAAAACATGTCTTTTCCTTAAAGATAGTGCAGCCAGGGTAAATTAGTCGTTTGTTAATTTGTCAAACATTATTTGCTAAACCTGATATACTTAACAATCCTAATATTTCATAGGAATGGTCATCAATACGTGGATTACAGTTTATATATGGAAAGTGGATCTCTCTCTCTCTCTCTGTCTCTCTCTCTCTCTCTCTCTCTCTTTTTAATATTAAGTAATTAGCTTTTAAGTGTTTTTCAGTTTAGATCTAAACCCAGGGCCTGCACTCCCCTCTCCTTCTTCATTTGCGAACAGTGTCTCTTACTTAAGGCTGACCCCTTTAAAGTACAGCAAGTTTTGAATCTTTTCCTTGCACCTCCTGAGGCAGGCGCTCCACCAAGTGGGCTGCTTCCCAGGCTTCTCTTTTCTGCTCTCTGCCTCCTCTCTTCCTTTTCTTTTGTTTCTGCAAGCATTATTAGTAACGGAATTCAGAAAGAGAATAATGATACTTTAAGTACATTCTATATCTAATTGGTTATTAAGCTAGCTAGTCTGGCAGAATGGATATTAGTAACTCAGTACTTATGAGAAGGACAGCTGCTTTCTGAGTGCCGATTTGTGTCAGGCCCTGTAACCTTCTGTGTCCATGGGCTCCACGTCTGTGGAAACCAACCAGCTAGCCTGGACTGAAAAAAGTTATATGTGTACACGTGTGTATGACTTCTCTCGCTTCCCCTTCCTCTCTTATGTTTTTTTGTTTGTTTGTTTGTTTTTTTTTGTCTGGCCTGGAACTCTCTATGTAGACCAGGCTGGCCTCTAACTTAGAGATCTACCTGCCTCTGCCTTTCAAGTGTTGGATTAAAGGTATGTGCTACTATACCCAGCTGGATTGAAAAAACTTTTTAAAATTCTGTCGGTATTCAGTATGTATGGAGTTTTTCTTTACCACTATTCTCTACATGAAACAGGGTGATAAATATTTATATAGTACTGACAAGTAATCCAGAGCCTACTTAAAATATATTAGGGATGTGTAAGGCTGGCTGTGTGTAGATACTGTACCACTCCGTTTTATGTATGGGACATGGGCGAAGGAGGGGCACTGGAACTAGTCCCAGATCTCTCGCTGGTTCTTTAGATAACTCTCTGATCCTAGTCCTGATTAGACTCCATTCTGCTCCTTAGGCAGCAGTATCTATCTATCTCTATCCTACAGATAACCAGGTCACGTGCCCACGTCTGCACACTCAGCAAGGAATGGTTCTGAGTTCTTAGCTGCACCTTGTCTGATCTCAGAACTCTCTGAGCATCTGTTCTGTGCCTCCTCTCAGGCAGTACGAATCTGGGCTACCTCCCCACCCTGACAGGAATGCTCCATCTCTGGGGAAACGCTGAATCAGCACAGTGGTGCTCATCACCACTGTGTACTGCACAGTTCTAAGGTCAAGGACAATTGATGTCAGCTCTAGAAACTTGTATTAAGGAGTTACTAGATTTTTATGAGTAATAACATTATTATGATGCATTTAAAAAGTTCTTATTTTTTATAGCTAGAATATGAAGTGCTTTATGGATAAAATATTTGATGTTTGATGCCTACTTTCAAAATGAGGTGGTAGATGGAAGTAGAGAGTTTAAATCCCATCAGACTGGCCTTCAACAAAGAATGGACACACAAGGGTTCATATTATTATTTTCTCATCACTTTTGCATACTTTCAGGAGTTTTTGTTGGGAAAGGTTAAAAGAAGGCTTCAGTAGGACTAAATAAGAATAAATAAATAATAACTCGAAGGAGGAAATGCCCATTTCAGAAGGGCCTACTTTAAGTTTTAGTTCTTAGTGGTGATTTTATTCTCAGGAAACTGATTATAAAGTACAATGCTATCAGACTGACTTCAGGGGAAGGGATTTCCTATATTCTATATTTTAATATTTCAATACATTTATTAGATTTTTGTTTTACTTTGTTTTGGTATTTTGTGACAAGGTCTCATGTGGCCTAGGCTGGTTTCAAACACACTACACATCCAAGAATGACCTTGAACCCTGATCCTTCTATCTCCATCTCCCAAGAGCTGGAATTATAGACCTCAGTCACTTTCTGTTCCATTGCAACTATTGCTATTTTCTCTATTTAATTAATTAATTTTCCACAGTCTTTCTGTGTTGCCCAGGATGCTCTGAAATTCACTATGTAGCCTAGGATAGCTCTGAACTTACAATCTTCCTACTTTATTCTCTCAAGTTCTGGGTTGGCAGAAGTGTATTCTTTCACATTTATTACTTTTTAAAGAAGATTCATGTTCTTCATCGACACAGAAGACCAACTCTCCTGATTTATTGTGTGATCTGAGTCAGCGATAAATTTCACAGGTGGGGTTTGCATTTGGAAACAAGAGAATAGAAATTAGAGAACATTTGGAATTCTTTCCCTTCCTAGAATTCTGTGACTATAGATGCCACGGAAAGCCTGTCATCATTGCTTTTCTGTTGTTTAGTCCTTAAACCCCATGTTTGTGGACAGGCACAGTAGACATAGGAATATAGACAAGCTCAAAGGGCATTACCATTGAAATCTAAAACTATTTTTAGGGCAGAGTGCACACTTAGGTAATGCTCCAAAAGACTAACTCACCAGGTTTGTTCCTACAACTTTTTATCTAGGACCTCAGGTTTGACACACAAACACCTGACTCTCTATAAGAAAACAGCATCTTGGGACCGGTGGCAGCGGTGCACGCCTTTAATCCCAGCACTTGGGAGGTAGAGCCAGGTAGATCTCTGTGAGTTCGAGGCAAACTTGGTCTTACAGAGCAGGCTCCAGGACAGGCACCAAAACTATACAGAGAGAGTCTTGAAACCCTCCCCCTGAAAGGGATGTGGAGATGTGGGGTGGCTTGGGAGGGAGGGCTGGAGGGTGGTAAGAGGGAGGAGGGGGATCTGTGAGGTGGTATGTAGAGTGAGTAGAAAATTTCTTAATATAGGAAAATGAAAAAAAAGTTAGTTTTTTTGTTTGTTTGTTTTGAAAGACCCCCCCCCCCTAAAAAAAAGATAGTTACTTTCGCAAAAATAGAATTAAATTAGAATGTTACTGTCACCAGGCATGGTGGGAGTGCACCTATAATCCCAACATTTAGGAGGTGGAGGCAGTAGGATTAGGAGTTCAAGGTCATCCTTGGCTACATAGTGAGTTTGAGGCCAGCCTCCGGTATGGGAGAATCTATCTCAGAACCCTCTTCCTTTCCTTCTAAAAACAAAACAATACAAAACACAAAACAAAACAAAAAAAACAAACAAAAAAACTAAGCAACAAAACTAAAACTAAAATGAAAAGCCCCTCCTTCCTTTGTTCCTAACTACTGACAAACAGTGGGTAGGGTAGGTTATCCTGATGAAGTTTCCTTCAAAGTTAACTCTCCATTGGAATTGCTTATTCAGAACAGTCTTTAAGTATGTCTGACTGAGTGGGGAGATGATACACTTTTGATCCAGATATAAGTCAGTTAAAGGCAGACCTGGTTTAAGGAAGGCACAAGGGTTGAGTAATTGTGTTCTCATGTGAATTCATCAGAGTCCAGACCCACCTGTCGCTTGATGTGACTTGACAAGCTGTGTCCTCAAGTGTCCCCAGTACATGTATCAGCTGTGTCTCCACCCTCATAGAAATTCCCAGGGCAAAAAAAGAATCACTTAGGAGAATTTTAATGAACTAAAAACATGTTGGGTACTGTTGTGTAGTACAGAAGAAATCTGATCTGGGTAGAGTCAGGATGTCACATTTTTGTGTGCTTTGAATCTACTGGGAGAATGGGCCTTAAAACTATAATTTAGCATTAGTGTGTAGTATTAAATTGGTATCTGAGTTACACACACACACACACACACACACACACACACACACA
>NW_023412967.1:0-17710 GCF_903995425.1 Onychomys torridus
GGGCGAGTGGGTAGAAGTTGGGGCGGTGGAGGGAAGGGGAACCAATGGCTGATATATAAAATTAAAACACAAATATTATAAATTTAAAAAAAAACAAAAACGGAAATATCTCATTGGTGGTTGTGATGGCCTCAACCCATTTCCTTTTCTGTATTTCTACTAAACTGTGGGTGAAATGAGTCAGCCAGCTTCCTTCTTGGGCTGTCATGACTTCACCACAAACGACTAAGCATAGTGTCACTAAATCAGATAAGATACAATTGAAAAAATTGATAGCCAATGCTAAGCCATTTTGCTACCCTGATTTTTTTTTTAATTTTGTAGCTTTTATTTTTGTTCCCAAAGACAAACTTTTTCTGAGTAGCCCTGAGTATACTAAATGTAGCTGTGTAAACCAGGTTGGCTTCCAATTCAGAGATTCACCTGACATTTGCTCCCACATGCTGAGATTAAAGGTTGGCCAACATTCCAGCTGTTTATATATATAGTTGGTTTTTTTTTTGATGTTTATTAATGAATATGATTGTTTTTTCTGTATAAATGGATATGGACCACACATATGCCTGGTCCTCACTGTAGTCCAAAGAGAATCTTAGAACCCACAAGCTTGGAACAATGAACAGTTTTGTGATTCCACAATGTAAATTCTGGCAAATGATCCCCTCTATATACAAGACCAGTAAGAGTTCTTAACTTCTCAACCATCTCTTCTTCCCTGTGTTGATTATTTATGACCAACAATGATATTTCAAATGTAATCATCTTTCTATTCGTAACTGTTTAAATGCACAGCCATTTTAGTAAGATTTATTAAAGTACAACTTAAACTTGAGCAATTCAAATTTTTAGAAGTTGAATACAGAACTAGAGTGAATGCCTTACTCTTTTTAGGAACTCCGGTAAAACAATCTCTGAGTTTATCTTATCTTTTTGTTTGTTTGATACAAGTTTAAAGTGCAGATGGGTTCTTAATGTTTACTTTTTGCTGTCCTATAACTGATTACATAGACTAGGCTAACTTTCAACTCAGAAGCACATATATCTGCTTCTACCTTCTAAGTTCTGGAATTAAAGGCATGAGCCATTACACCCAGCTTACAAATTTTTGTTATTGTTAGTAACGGTTCATGAAATTTCTCTGATGTTTACTTAGTACTGTTGAAGTGTTTTCTTGTCTCTCTAACTCTGTTAATAGGCATTTCTCTTGCAAGATGATATCCAATTCCAAGCATTCATGAATAATTGTTGTAAACCTCCTATTGAGTTTGTTTGTGAAGTAACTTGATGATTTCATTGTAATGTCTGAGTAAGAAAATACATGTGGCAGTCACCAGAATTATGTGGCTATATTGTCAAAGAAGCACACATTACAATGTTGTATCATGCTTTCTGTTTTATACATCTGGATGGCACATTTATGTATGGCATATTTTAGAATGCAGTGACCTATAATGATGTGTATGTCGACATCACTCAGGAAGAGTGCATATTGATGGATCCTTCACAGAAGAATCTCTACAAAGATGTGATGCTGGAGACCTATATGAACCTCATTGCTATAGGTAATACTGTAAATTTCCCTTCATAATTTAAATAAAGGGACACCCATTTAATGATTATTGGTGCTCTTCTGCAATTCTGATTGAGAATGAGAAAGAATGAGCTGAATAAATCAGATTTCATTCTAAAGATCACTGAAGATATTAATGTAAAATTTTCAGTTTCCTGTTATAATTGATATATCATTCTTGTCCTATATTTTAGGCTACAATTGGGAAGATCTTAAAGTTGAAGAATATTGTCAAAGTTGTCAAAAACATGGAAGGTAATTTTCTTATAAAAGCTGATAGAAATGGGTTCTGGATATATATAATTCATCTGGAAGTTTTAATAAGATGAAGCAGTGTAAATTATCACAACTTAAAATGCATTGATGATCAATAAATGCTCATAAACACATGTACCTCAATGGCAAGAAAGTGAATTGTGTTTGCAAGTGATTCTTTTAAGAAGGAAGACAAAAAAAAATCAATTGCTTAACAGATATCAACATTTGAATAATAGCTTCATCAAAGCTATGCTGTACAACTGACAATCCATTTAGTTTCTTAGTATTCATATTATAAAAAATATACTCATTGAATATGTGATAATAATACATGCACAACCTTGTAAAAAGCAAATAGTCTATAGTATAGTTACTCATATAGTTGTCTGTCTTTGCTAATTTTAGTTAGATGGGTAGTTAGAGTCAAGAGTTAAGGGGTGGGGAGTTGTAGAGAAACATTATTCCCTATTCAACACATTGATGAGGAACAGAAAGTCCAACTGTAAATGAAATGGGTAAATATTATTGTTTTTATCTTTTCTTTAATAGTTATATCATATGTCCCTCTGGATACAAGCTCTATGAACATAAGAATATGGAAAGAAGCAATGTACATCTCTCCATATGAGAACAATTAGAAGATACATAGTAGTTCCATGTTAAGTAAACTTGTTGAATGTGATTCAAGTTTTCAAACAACAGGGTTTCCAGCTTCATTCAGAATAGATCAACAAGCACACCACAGAAATGCAGGTTAGAGTTTTGTGTTAGGTTAGGTTAGGTTAGGTTTAAGTGTTATAGATTTTTAGGTTTTGAATTAGGGGTTAGGATTAGGGTCAGACTTTCATTTCCTTGGTTTATGGTTAGGTTTATGGGTTACAAGTTCTTAGAATCAGGGTTTGAGAAGTTTGTGAGTAGGGTCAGTGTTAGGATTGGGTTAGGGTTACAGGTTAGGGGACTTTCAGGTTATTGCTGGGGCAGTTTGTGGTAATGGTTATGCTTAGATTTAGGCTTTGGGTCAGGTTTGGTTAGGGAAGTTTGTGGTTATTGTTATGGTTAGATTTAGGCTTGGGTCAGTTTAGGGTTAGGGTAGGTGAGTTTATGGTTATGGTTAGGGTTTGATTTAGGCTTGGAGTCAGGTTAGAGTTAGGGTTTTTGTTAGGGTTAGGTTAAGGGTCATGTTAGTGTTAGTGTTAGGGTTAAGGTTAGTGTCAGGTTACGGTAATGTGAGGTTAGTTTTAGGCTTAGGCTTTGTGTTGTTAGGGTTAGGGTAAGAGAGTTTGTGGTTAGGGTGATGTGTTAGGGTTAGTTTTAGGGTCTGTTTAGTCTTAGGGTTAGTGTTAGGGTTCGGGTGAGGTTAGGGTTAGGGTCAGGTTAGGTTGGTTTAGTGTTATGTATTTAGTTAGTCGTTGTGGTTAATGTTTAGTTATAGCAGTGACCTTTGCCCTCCTCAGGTGTCCTGCTTCCTCCACTCTCTGGTCAGAAGGTAACTTCCTGTTCCCTCTTTATACCATCAGTCAGCTTCCCATGATGCATTTCTCTATGACATCACCACATATGGAGTACATGTCTCAATATACATTTCTCTATGACATCATTACATATGAACTACATTTCCTGTAATATTTTCTCTATATCATTATATGTGGACTACATCTCCCATGATGCCTTTCTGCATGACATCATCACATATGGACTACATTTGCCATGGTGTATTTCCCCATGTCGTCATTACATATGGACTTCATTTCCCACGATTCCTTGCTCTGTATTTTCTCTATGTGTTTGACTTCATCTTCTAGGATGTTTCCCCAGGGTTAGGGTTAGGCTTAGGGTTAGGATAGGGGAGTTTGCAGTTATGTTTAGGGTTGGGGTAAGCTTAGGCTTAGGGTTTGGTTAGGGGAGTTTGTGGTTAGTGTTCTGGTTAGATTTAGGCCCTGGGTCATGTTAAGTTTAGAGTAGGGGAGTTTGTGGTTAAGATTAGTATTAAATCAGGATTAGGGTTAGGGTTAGGGTTAGGTTAGGGTTAGAGTAGAGGAGTTTGTGGTAGTTTGATGGTTAGATTCAGCCTCCAGGTCAGGTTAGGGTTGTGGTAGGGGTGTTTGTGGTTAGTGTTATTGTTAGTTTTATGCTTAGGTTCAGGTTATAGTCAGGGTGAGTGTTTGTGGTTAGTTTTATGGTTATTTTTAAGTTTTGGGTCAGGTTAGTGTTACAGTAGTGGATTTTGTGTTGAGGGTTAGGGTTTATTGTTGGTTAAATCCAGTGCTGACCTTTGGCCTCATCTGTTTTCCTGTTTCCTCTTCTGTAAAGTTAGAAAAAAACTTCCTGTTTCTTCCTTATACCATCAGTAGTCTTCCCATGATGCATTTCTCCATGGTATCACTACATATGCACTACATTTCCCATGATTCCTTTCTCTTTGATATCATTTCATATCAACTACATTTCCGACTACATTTCCCAGAATGCTTTGCTCTAAATGTCCTCCTGTCTGCAGTGTTTCCTGTCCACAGTGAGTCTTCCTGGTGGACTACATTTCCCATAATGTGTTTCTCTATGACATCACTATATATGGACTTCATTTCCCAGGATGCCTTGGTCTGTTTTGTCTCCACCTGTATTACTTCTTCTCCCAGGTTGACTTTCTGTCTACCTTTGCATTGTACTAGACCCTCCATTTCCCGTCTTGGCTCTCAAGTCATCAGGAAACTTCTTCTTCCCTTTTTGGATCATCAGTACCTGCAGTTCCTTATTTCCCAGCGTGCATCTTGGGTTATATCCCAAGATGCCTTTCATGACACAGTGTGGATCGGACTCCATTTCCCACGATTCGTTTTCAGTGCATGAGTATGACACTGGAAACTTCATTTCCCATAATGCCTCTTGGATGGTTTCCTTGTTTTCATTATACCATCACTATGATGGACTCCATTTCCCAGGAAGCCTTTCTCTAAAGCATCAGTACAATTTAGACTCCATTTCCCAGGATGCCTTTCACTATACCATCATTTGGACTCCATTTCCCAGGATTCCTTGCTCCACAGCACCATGACACTGTGGACTCCATTTCCCAGGTGTCCTGTGTGCCCAGGTTTTTCCCCTTTTCTTCAGCAGGTGTCCAGGGCCTCAGCAGGTGACCTGAGCTTCTGCAGGATTGTGGTGCCTCTGTGGGTGGGATCAGGGTCATGTGGTCAGGGTTACAGGTAGAGTCAGGGGTCAAGGTCTGGGTGTCAGGTTCATGGGGTCAAGGTCAGGGGGTTAGGTTATGGGTTCACATTTAGGGTTTGTGTCATGGGGTTGGGTAAGGCTTAGTTTAAGGTTATCTTAGGGATAATGGTTAGGGTTAGGGTCAGGGGGTCCTGGTTAGGGTTAGGGTTAGTGTCAGATTGTTAGGTTTAGCGTTAAGGTTTAGAGTTAGGTTAGGGTCAGGGTGTCATTGTTAGGGTTCAGGTTAGTGGTTATGGTTATGGTTAGTGGTTATGGTTATTGATTAGGTTTATGGTTAGTGGTTAGATTTAGGGTTAGGATTAGGGTTATGGTTATATTTAGGGTTAGTGGTTAGGTTTATGGTTAGGGTAGTGTTAGTGTTAGGGTTAGGGTCAGGGTGTCACTATTAGGATTAGGGTTGTTGGTTATGGTTACGGTTAGTTGTTAGGTTTAGGGTTAGTGGTTAGGTTTAGGGTTAAGGGTTGGGGTTCGTGGTTATGATTAGTGGTTCCTGTTAGTGATTAGATTTAGTAGAAGAGTTAGTGTTATGTTTGGGTTGTTATTATGGTTAGGGTTAGTGGTTAGGTTTATGGTTATGGTTATGTTTATGGTTTGGCTTAGGGTTCGTGGTTATGGTTAGTGGTTACTGTTATTGATTAGATTTAGTATAAGTGTTAGAGTTAGGTTTGGGTTGTTATTATGGTTACAGTTAGTGGCTAGGTTTATGGATAGTGGTTAGTGGTTAGATTTAGGGTGTGCTTTGCTCTCAGCAGGTGTCTCTGACCCTCCTGAGGTGTTCTGTGTCTCTGCTCTGGGGTCAGAATGAAACTTCCTGTTCCCTCTTTATGACATCATATGCTTTGGATTCCATTTCCCAAAATGCTTTTCTCTGTAGTGGTCATCCATTCCAAACTACATTTCCCAGCATGCCTCTTGGGTCGTTCCCCAGGATGCCTTTGATGACACCATCACTGTGCATTGGACTCCATTTCCCAGGATTCCATTTCAGTACATTAGGATGGTTCTAGAAACTACATTTCCCAGCATGCCTCTCAGGTAACTTTCCAGGATGCCTTTGATGACACCATCACTGTGCATTGGACTCCACACCCCAGGATTTCCTGTCAGTACATTGGAACGGTTGCAGAACCTGCATTTCCCATCATGCCTCTTGGATGGTTTCCTAGGATCCCTTCCTTACAGCATTGCTTCATGTTGGACTCCATTTCCCAGGATGCCTTTCTCAGTATTCGTTGTGTATTCCAAAATACATTTCCCATCAGGACACTTGGATCATTTCCCAGGATGCCTTTTCTTATAGCATCAGTGTTTAGACTCCATTTCCCAGGATGCCTTTCTTAACAAAATCACTATATTTCTGACTTCATTTCCCTAGATGCCCTTCTCCACAGCATCACTATGCTGGACTCCACTTCCCAGGATACTCTTCTCCATAGCATCACTACATTTCTGACTCCATTTCCCAGGATGCCTTTTTCTACACCATCAATATATTTCATACTGCAATTCCCAGGATGCCCTTCTCCACAGCATCGCTATGATGGACTCCATTTCCCAGGATTCCTTTCGCTACACCATCATTTGGACTCCATTTCCCAGGATGCCTTTCTCCACAGCACCATGACATGTTGACTCCATTTCCCAGGTGTCCTGTGTCATCAGAAGTTTCCCCTTTTCTTCAGCAGGTGTCCAGGGCCTCAGCAGGTGACCCTGACCTGACCTTCTGCAGGGTTGTGCTGCCTCAGCAGTGTTGGGGTCGGGTTCTGGGTGTCAGTGTCAGGCTTAGGGTAAGCTTAGGTTAATGTTAAGGCTTATGTGTTTTTAGGTTTAGGGTTAGTGTTTGGGTCAGGGTTTAGTTTCAGGGCATAAGGTTATGGTTAAGGTTAGTGTTAGGGTTATGGTTATGGTTAGGGTTAGGGTTAGGTTTAAGGTTAGGGTTAGGGTTAGGGTTATGGCTAGGTTTAGAGTTATGGATATGGTTAGGGTTAAGTTTAAGGTTTTGGTCGGGGTTTAGTTTCAGGGCATTAAGGTTATGGTTATGGTTATGCTTAGTGTTAGGATATGGTTTTGTGGTTAGGGTTAGGGTTAGTGTTTTGGTCAAGTTTAGTTTCAGGGGGTTATGTATAGGGTTATGGGGTACTGGGTTTATAGTCAGGGTTTGAGGACTTTGTGGTTAGTTTTAGGCTTGTGTTAGTGTTAAGGTTTAGAGGTTTTTAGAGTTATGGTAGTCGGGAGTTTGTAGTTAGTATTAGGACTAGTGGTTTGACTCAGGATCATTCTTTGCCCTCACCTGGGGTAGGGATACGGTTTGTGTTAGTGTTAGGGTTAGGGTTACCTTTAATGGTTAGGGTTAGCATTATCGTTAGTGCTAGGGTTAGGGTTAGAGTTAGTGGTTATGGTTAGGGTTACTTGTTATGGTTAGTAGTTAGTTTGGAGCATTCTTTGCCCTCTGCGTGCGTCTCTGACACTCATCAGGAGTCCTGTGTCCTCTGCTTTCAGGTCAGAAGGAAACTTCCTGGTCCCTCTTTACAGCATCAGGGTTAGGGTTAGGGTTAGGGTTAGGGTTAGGGTTAGTGGTAGTTTGGTTAGGGTTTTTTTATGGTTAGTGTTTATTTAGGGTTAGTGTTAGTGTTTGTTTAGGGTTAGTGTTTGTTTAGGATTAGCATTATGGTAGTGGTTATGGCTATTGTTTATGGTTAGGCATGTCCCTTGCCCTCAGCAGGTATCTCTCTGGTCATCTGCTGGTATCCTGTGTCCTCCTCCACAATCCTATTGTCCCTCTGCAGGTTCCTGTCCATCAGCAGGGTGTTCCTTACTACATTTCCCATCATGCCTGTTGGGTCATTTTCCCGGATGCCTTTCTTCACAGCATCACTATATATGGACTTCATTTTCCAGGTTGCCTTTCTCTATAGTGGTCATCCATTCTAAACCTTATGTCAGGTTAGGGTTAGGGTTAGCCTTGTGTCATGTTAGAGCTAGGGTTAGGCTTTATGTCAGGTTAGGTTTATGGTTAGGGTTATGGTTATGTGTTTAGTTAGTTGTTGGGTTTATTTGTTAGTTCCATCCGTTACCTATGCCATCCTTAGATGTCCTGTTTCCTCCACTCTCCGGTCAGAAGGTAACTTCCTGTTCCCTCTTTATACCATCAGTAAGCTTCCCTTGATGCATTTCTCTATGACAGCACCACAGATAGACTACATGTCTCAATATCCCTTTCTCTGTGACATCATCACATATGAACTACATTTCCCATAATATTTTCTCTGTGACATCATTATATGTGGACTACATCTCCCATAATGCCTTTCTGTATGACACCACCACATATAAACTACATTTCCTGTAACATTTTCTCTATGACATCATTACATGTGGACTACATCTCCCATAATGTCTTCCTGTATGACATCATCACATATGGACTACTTATGCCATGGTGTATTTCCCCTTGTCATCATTACATATGGACTCCATTTCCCAGGATTCCTTGCTCTATATTTTCTGTTTGTGTTTGCCTTCATCTTCCAGGATGCCTCCCCAGGGTTAGGGTTAGGGTTAGGATAGGGGAGTTTGTGGTTATGTTTAGGGTTAGGGTTAGGGTTAGGAATAGTGTTAGGATAGGGGAATTTGTGGTTAGGCTTAGGGTTAGGTTTAGGCTTAGGGTCAGATTCGGAATTCTGTAGGGTTGTTTGTCATCAGGGTTATGGTTATGGTTATGGTTATGGTTATGGTTATGGTATGGGAGTTTGTTGTTAGTGTTAGGGGTAAATTTAAGATCTGGGTCTGGTTAGTTTTAATGTAGAGGAGGTTGTGCTTATGATTACGGTTAGATTTAGGCTTAGGGACCTGTTCTGGTTAGGGTTGGGTGTTTGTGGTTAGGATTATGGTTAGATTTAGGTTTTGGGTCAGGTTAGTGTTAGTGTAGGAGATGTTTTGGTGAGGGTTAGGGTTTACTGTTGGTTAAATCCAGGGTTCTCCTTTGCCCTCATCTGTTTTCCTGTTTCCTCTCCTGTAAAGTTGGAGGAAATCTTCCTGTTTCTTCTTTATACCATCAGTAGTCTTCCCATGATGCATTTCTCTATGGTATCACTACATATCGACTACATTTCCCAGGATTCCTTTCTCTTTGACATAATTTCATATCTACTACATTTCAGACTACGTTTCCTAGACTGCCTTGCTCAAAATGTCCTCCTGTCTGCAGTGTGACCTCCTGTCCATAGTGTTTCTTCCTGGTGGACTACATTTCCCCTAATGCCTTTCTGTATGACATCATTACATATGGACTTCATTTCCCAGGATTCCTTGTACTTTTTTGCCTCCACCTGTTTTACTTCATCTCCCTGATCCCTTTGTGTCTACCTTTGCATTGTACTAGAAAGTCTATTTCCTGTCTTGGCTCTCGCGTCATTAGGAAACTTCCTCTTCCCTTTTTAGAGCATCAGTACCTGCAGTTCTTTATTTCCCAGCATGCATCTCAGGTAATTTCCCAGGATGCATTTCATGACACTGTGTGGATCAGACTCCATTTCCCACAATTCTTTTTCAGTGCATGAGTATGACACTGGAAACTTCATTTCCCATCATACCTCTTGGATGGTTTCCTTGTTTGCTTTTCATTATACCATCACTTTGATGGACTCCATTTCCCAGGATGACTTTCTCTAAACCATTACTACATTTCAGACTCCATTTCCTAGGATGCCTTTCTCTACAGCATCACTCCATTCTGGACTCTATTTCCCAGGATGCCTTTCTCTAAACCATCACTCCTTTCTGGAATTCATTTCCCAGGATGCCTTTCTTCACAGCACCATGACCCTGTGGACTCCATTTCCCAGGTGTCTTGTGTCCCCAGGTTTTCCCCTTTTCTTCAGCAGGTGTCCAGGGCCCTCAGCAGGTGACCTGACCCTCTGCAGGTTTGTGGTACCTCAGTGGATAATTTCAGGGTCATGAGTTCAGGGTTAGGGGTAGAGTCAGGGTGTCAAGGTCTGGGGGTCAGGGTCATGGGGTCAGGGTAAGGGGATTAGGTTAATGGTTCACATTTAGGGTTTGTGTCATGGGGTTGGATAAGGCTCAGGTTAAGGTTATCTTAGGGTTAATGGTTAGGGTGTGGGTCAGAGGGTCATGGTTAGGGTTAGGATTAGTGTCAAAGTGTTAGGATTAGGGTTAAGGGTTAGAGTTAGGTTAGGGTCAAGGGGTCACTGTTCAGGGTAGGGTTTGTGGTTATGGTTAGTGGTTTTGTTAGTGGTTAGATTTAGGGTTAGGATTAGAGTAATGGTTAGGGTTAGTCGTTAGGTTTATGGTTAGTGGTTAGGTTTTTGGTTTGGGTTAGGGTTGTGATTATGATTATTGGTTACTGTTATTGATTAGATTTAGTATAAGTGTTAGGGTTAGGATTGGGTTGTTATTATGGTTGCCGTTAGTGGTTAGGTTTATGGTTAGTGGTTAGTGGTTAGGTTTATGGTTAGTGGTTAGTGGTTAGGTTTATGGTTAGTGGTTAGTGGTTAGATGTATGGTGTTCTTTGCCCTCAGTAGGTTTCTCTGACCCTCCTAAGGTGTCCTGTGTCTCTGCTCTGGGGTCAAAATAAAGCTTCCTGTTCCCTCTTTATAGCATCATATGCTTTGGATTCCATTTCCCAGGATGCTTCTCTCTGTAGTGGTCATCCATTCCAATCTACATTTCCCAGCATGCCTCTTGGGTCATTCCCCAGGATGCCTTTGATGACACCATCACTGTGGATTGCACTCCATTCCCAGGATTCCCTTTCAGTACATTAGTATGGTTCTAGAACCTGCATTTCCTCTCATGCCCCTTGGATGGTTTCCTAGAATCCCTTTCCTTAGAGCATTGCTTCATGTTGGACTACATTTCCCTGGATGCCTTTCTTGGTATTGGTCGTGTATTCCAAACTACAGGACACTCGAGTCATTTCCCACAATGCCTTTTCTTACAGCATCAGTGTTTTAGACTCCATTTCCCAGGATGCCTTTCTCCACTGCATCACTACATTATTGACTTTATTTCCCAGGATGTCTTTCTCCACAGCATCGCTCTGATGGACTCAATTTCCCAGGATGCCTTTCTCTATATCATCACTACATGTTGGCCTCCATTTCCCAGGGTTCCTTTCTCCACATATCACTATATTTGGCCTCCATTTCCCAGGATGTCCTTCTCCACAGCATTGCTCTGATGGACTCAATTTCCCAGGATGCCTTTCTCCGCAGCACCATGACATGTTGGACTCCATTTCCCAGGTGTCCTGTGTCCTCAGGAGTTTCCCCTTTTCTTCAGCAGGTGTCCAGGGCCTCAGCAGGTGACCTTACTTTTGGCAGGGTTGTGCTGCCTCAGCAGTGTGTTGTTTGGTGTCAGGGTCAAGAGGTCAGGATCAGGGGATAGAGTTAATAGTAAGGGTTTGGGTTAGGGTCAGGGTCAGTGGGTCAGAGTCATGGGTTAGTGTAGTTAGAGTTTTCCTGCCTGGCCCAGTCAGAACAAATCTCTCTTACCCGCCAATCCCACAGTCACTCAGACCCAACCAAGAAAGCACACAGAAACTTGCATTGTTTAGAAACTGTATGGCTGTGGCAGGCTGCTTGTTATCTACTTCTTCTCTCTTAAATTAACCCATTTCTGTTAGTCTATACTTTGCCACATGGCTTGTGGCTTACCGGAGTCTTTACATGTTGCTTTTCATGGCGGCGGCTGGTGGTGTCTCTCTCCAACCTTCTACTTCCCAGAATTCTCTTCTCTCTTGTCCCACCACTGGCCAATCAGAACTTTATTTCGACAGAGTGATATCCACAGCACTTCCCCTTTTCTTTTTTTTTTTAAGAAAGGTTTTAACCTTTTACATAGTACAATTACATATAACAAAACAATTATCAAACAAGAATTATAGTTACAATATTAAAGAAGATATCCTATCTATCTTATATTTGTGAGTCTAAGGTTTTATATCTAACTTATCTTGTATCATAACTGAGGAAATTATAACTATCTAGTCTTCAACCACATCAAAGACCTCAGAAGGATATAATATTACCTGAGAACCGGGAGAAGGATGCAAACAACTTTCGGGAGTCTTGGAGGAGTAGACAGAGACAGCTGGCAGCCTGGACAGTCACCTAATGTTCCTTTGTAAAGTTGGTGCATTTGTCTTCAGCCCACAGGGCTAGAGTCTCTCGGTCACTTCTCTCAGTGTCCTGTAGAATGTCTGGCAGTGTCCTCTGCAAAGCAGGAACCTGAAGGACCATTTTGTCAAGCAAAGTTTAGTGGTCACCTTTCTATGGGTCCTACACGTCCAGTCGATCAAGCAGTCCAGGCAAGAACAGTTTCTTGTCCAAATGGTTATTTTTGCCAAGGTGAAGATAAACTCCATATGAAGTGTCTTCAATGCCCATCCTCCTCTCTGAAGTAAATTGGTGCTGCCAGGAGCAGACATGTCTCACTATCCAGAAAGTCTAAATTTTTGAAAGTATTTTAAATGCCATATTCTGTAGGTCTTTGAAGTATTTGAAGATTACCTATCTATCTGAAATATCTCTATGTATATGTAGAAGACTTAAGTAACATGGCTATGAGTATGATTATCATAGATGACTAATTATTAATCTATTTTTAATTATCTATTACAATTCAAAATGAGCTATACAAACATAATACCTTAAACATGAGTAGAAATATGCACACAGTATAACAAAATTAACTTTAAGTTTGTATCAATAGAAAAGTCTATACAATGTAAAACATTTTAAACAAGTTGTTGCTCTTTAGAAGTAAGTTCATTAATCTACCCTTTCATCCCTATTTTATCTATATCTTTTTTTTTCTTTAGAAAGAGATCGCATTTATAATCAACCTGATTTAAATAAAAATATTGGTTTTTTCTCCATCCCACACCAGAGGGCTCTTCTGATTTGGGACACAAGAATCTCTTAACCTTTTCTTTTAGCAATATGTCTGGGTTTAGAGAAGGAGTGAGCCAATTCCATCTCCAAAGCCAGCTGGGAATTTGGGCGTAGTTTTTCTTACTACTTCCTGCTGGAGGGGGACGCTGTATCTTATGGGGACACAAAGAAATTTTTAGGATTATGGAGTAGTCCGTGGGGGTAAACCTCTGAGCCAGTTGCCTTGAAACCATTCTGGATGTTGGATCATCTGGGCCATGGTGTCATCGGAGACCTTTCAGGTGGTCTTGGCTGAAAAAACCTGATGATCTTAATCTGGAACAAATCCACAGCCTCTGGCTTTCTGTGGAAATAAAAGCAGAGACTCTTTTCCAAAGCAACATATCCTTATATCCAAATTTTGAAGTCCAGATACCTTTAAAATTTACATATTTGTTTAACTCAACAGCTTTTACGATCAAATCTTTTTCTGCAGTTAAAAATCCCAAAGACAACACAAACCAGATTCTCTGTAATATCCATCTTTGTAAGATTGAAACACCACTGTGGCTGCTGGCTCCACCCACCTCAGTTTCCCAACATGGGGGTGGTACAGTTTACCGCCAGCTCTGGGTCTGGAGCCATGTGCACCATCAACTATCAGAAGCAGTTCTATCAAAGCAGTGCATAGCCCAGAAACTTTTTTTTTTAAACTAGCAAAGGCTAAATCCACCATGCTGCAGAGTAAAGTGCCGCTTGTAGACTCCTCATTCCAGCCACACTGCAGGTAAGATGCACAAGCCAGGAACCCGCCATAGTAGCTCAAACATGCAAGCTGCCGCTAATTTGAGAGAGACAATTAGGAAGCTGTTTTTAGCTCTGTTTTAGAATCTTTTTTCCTCAGGTTTTAGGTGGAAACTCTTGCAAACACGTTGAGCGCCATTTGTTGTTAGAGTTTTCCTGCCTGGTCCAGTCAGGACAAATCTTTCTTACCCGCCAGTCCCACAGTCGCTCAGACCCAACCAAGAAAGCACACAGAAACTTGCATTGTTTAGAAACTGTATGGCTGTGGCAGGCTGCTTGTTATCTACTTCTCTCTTAAATTAACCCATTTCTGTTAGTCTATACTTTGCCACATGGCTTTTGGCTTACCAGTGTCTTTACATGTTGCTTTTCATGGTGGCGGCTGGTGGTGTCTCTCTCCAACCTTCTACTTCCCAGAATTCTCTTCTCTCTTGTCCCGCCACTGGCCAATCAGAACTTTATTTACACAGTGCGATATCCACAGCAGGTTAGGGTTAGCGTTAGTGTTAAGTTTTATGGGTTTTGAAATGTAGTTTGGAATGGACAACCATTACAGAGAAAGGCACGATGGGAAAATGGGAAATGGATCCAACACAAACTGATATAAAGAGGGAAAGGAAGCTTCCTACTGACCCCATAGCAGAGACACAGGACAGATGAGGAGGGTCAGAGACACCTGCTGAGGGCAAGCACACCATATCTAACCACTAACCACTAACCATAACCTAAGCACTAACCTAACCATAATAACAACCTAAACCTAACCCTAACGCTTATACTGAATCTAATCACTAACAGTAACCACTAACCATAACCACAAACCCTAACCCAAACCATAAACCTAACCGCTAACCATAACCATAACCAATTACACTAATCCTAAACCTAAATCTAACCACTAACCACTCATTCATAACCTAACCACTAGCCTGTGATCCTAACCCCAACCCAAACCTCACACTAATACTAACCCTAACCATAACCACAAACCACAACCTATAACCCTAAACCTAACCACTAACCCTAAACCAAACAACAAACCATAACAATAAACCTAACCACTAACCATCACCATACCCATAACCATAAATCTAACCACTAATCATAAACCTACCACTAAAATAACCACAACCCTAACTATAACCATAACAGTGACACCAGACCCTAACCTAATTCTAATCTGTAACCCTAAACGTAACAATCGACACTAACACTAACCCTAATAATGACCCCCTGACCCTAACTGTAATCCATTAACCCTAAGATAAACCTTAACTTAAGCCTAACCCAACCCCATGACGAACAAACCCTAAATATGAATCCTTAACCGAAACCCCCTCACCTGACTGCATGGCACTGACCCCAGACCTTGACCCTACCACCCCTAACCCTGACCCCATGACCCTGACCCCACCACAACCCTGCAGAAGGTCAGGTCACCTGCTGAGGGCCCTGGACACCTGCTGAAGAAAAGGGGAAACTCCTGAGGACACAGGACACCTGGGAAATGCAGTCCACAGTGTCATGGTGCTGTGGAGCAAGGCATCCTGGGAAATGGAGTCCAGAATGTAGCGATGGTATAGAGAAAGGCATCCTGGGAAATGGAGTCCATCATAGTGATGGTGTAATGAAAAGCAAACAAGGAAACCATCCAAGAGGCATGATGGGAAATGTAGATTCCAGTGTCATACTCATGTACTGAAAACGAATGATGAGAAATGGAGTCCGATCCACACGGTGTCATGAAAGGCATCTTGGGAAATGGCCCCAGATGCATGCAGGGAAATAAAGAACTACAGGTACTGATGCTCTAAAAAGAGAATATTTTTCCTACTGACTTGAGAGCCAAGACGGGAAATGGAGTTTCTAGTACAATGCAAAGTTAGAGAGAAAGGCATCCTGGGATAAGAAGTAAAACAGGTGGAGGCAAAACAGAACAAGGCATGCTGGGAAATGTAGTCCATATGTAATGATGTCATAGATAATGACATTATGGGAAATGGAGTCCACAAGGAAGACACACTGTGGACAGCAGGACACACTGTAGACAGGAGGACATTATGAGCAAGGCATCCTGGGAAACGTGGTCTGAAATGTAGTCGATATGAAATAATACCAAAGAGAAAGGAATCATGGGAAATGTAGTCCATATGTAGTGATACCATAGAGAAATGCATCATAGGAAGACTTCTGATGGTGTAAAGAAGAAACAGGAAGTTTTCTAACTTTACAGAAGAGAAAGCAGGATAACTGGTGAGGGCAAAGGTCAGCACTGGATTTAACCAACACTAAAACCCTAACCCCTCCACCACAACATCCACTATCCTAACACTAACCTGACCCAAAACCTAAATCTAACCCTAACCCTAACCACAAACTCCCCTACCTTAAACCTAACCTGACCCAGAACCTAAATTTTACCCTAACGCTAACCACAAACCCCTACCCCAACCATAACCAATAAAACCATAAACCACAAAACAACCTTACAGAAACCGCAAACCTGAACCCTAAGCCTAAATCTAAACCAACTAAGGGCAACACCCCCCTATCCCTAAACCCTTAACCCTAACCCTGGGGGAGGCATCATGGAAGATGAAGTCCAACACATAGAGAAAATATAGAGTAAGGAATCCTGGGGAATGGAGTCCAAATGTAATCATGACATGGGAAAATACACCATGGCAAATGTAGTTATATGTGATGATGTCATACAGAAAGCCATATGGGAGATGTAGTCCACATATAATGACATCATAAAGAAAATATTACAGGAAATGTAGTTCATATGTAACGATGTCATAGAGAAAGAGATATGGAGACATGTAGTCCATATGTGGTGATGTCATAGAGAAAATGCATCATGGGAAGCCTACTGATGGTATAAAGAGGGAACAGGAAGTTACCTTCTGACCGGAGAGTGGAGGAAACAGGACACCTGAGGAGGGCAACCAGGTCACGCTATGAACATAACCCATTAAACCCCATGACTAACTAAACACATAACTTTTAACACTACCATACCCTAAGCTGACACAGCCTAACCTACACTAATGGTGCTAACCTTAACTGACCAGAACCTAAGGACTAAACCCTGACACTAACCTGCCATAACCAAATAAAAAAAAACCCTAAACCACAAACTGCCTTTCTCCTACCGGAAAATCAGGCG
Source organism: Onychomys torridus (assembly GCF_903995425.1). Lineage (NCBI taxonomy): Eukaryota > Metazoa > Chordata > Mammalia > Rodentia > Cricetidae > Onychomys > Onychomys torridus. Next base: position 16,926 of record NW_023412967.1, read on the forward strand.
AGGCCTAACTAACATACCACACCTACCCTAACCTGACCCTAAACACTAACCATAACTAAACATGCCCTAATCTAACCCTAACAAAAACCCCTACCAAAAACCTCAGCTACCACTAACCCTAAGCTGTACCTCAAGCCCTAGATATAAGAATAACCCTAACCACAAACACCCCTACACTAACCTTATAAAAAGCCTAAATCTAACCTTAAACCTAACCACAAACTCCGCCGGTAATTACCTGAAAGACCTGTAACCCGTAACCCCAACCCAATCCTAACACTGACCCTACACACAAACTCTTCAAACCCAGGTTCTAAGACCTTGTAACCCATAACCCTAGCCTAACCCCAAGACATGAAAGTAAGACCCTAACCCTAACCCTAACCCCGAATTCACAACCTAAAAATCTATAACACTTAAACCTAACCTAACCTAACCTAAACCAAAACTCTAACCTAACCTAAACCTAACATATACCTCTAACCACACCCAATCCCTAACCCATAATTCTAAACCTACCCTAACCCATAACTCTAAATAACATAACATAACATAACATAACCTAACCCTAACCTAACCTAACACTAACCATAACCCTATCCCTAATCCTAACCCATAACTCTAACCTTACCCTAACCCATAACTCTAACCAAACCTAACCTAACCCTAACCTAACCCTAACCAATAACCCTAACTTAATCGTAAGCCTAACATAGCCTAACCCTAAGATTAACTTCCTGATCCTGACCATGAGCCCCTGACACTAATCCCTGACCCTGAAACCA
>NW_023412968.1:0-25500 GCF_903995425.1 Onychomys torridus
GAGAGATTGATGACTTAGGGACAGAGAGTATAGGAAGTGTAGTTCTGATGATGTAGAGAAAGGAACTGTGGTCAATGTAGTTCAGATCATTCAGTGAAAGTCACTGTGGAAAAATCTGCTTTGATGATGTAGAGAAAGGCCCACTAAGATGTGGATTTGATGAACTAGAGAAAGACACTGTGGGAAATGTAGTTCTGGTGACACAGAGACAGGGACTGTCGGAAATATAGGTTTTATGATGTAGGGAAAGCCACTGTGAGAAATGGAGTTCTTATGATAGGGAAAAGGCAAGGAGGGAAATGTAGTTCTCATGACATAGAGAAAGCAATTGTGGGAAATATAGTTCTGATATCTTAGAGAAAGGAACTTTGATTAATGTAGTTCTGATGACAAAGAGAATGGAAGTGTGTATGGGAAATGAAGATCTGATGTCAAAGAGAAAGGGACTGTGGGAAATGTAGTTCTGATAGCACAGAAAAGAAACTATGAGAAGTGAAGTCCTGATGCCATAAAGAGAGAAGCTGTGGGTAAAGCAGTTCTGACGAGGTAAATAAAGGAACTGTGGGAAATGTAGATCTTATGATACAGAGAAAGGCACTGTGGGAAAAGTCGATCTGATTAAGCAGAGAAAGACACTATGGGAAATGTAGATCCAATGATGTACACATAGGAACTGTGAGATTTGCAGTTCAGATGATACCAAGAAAGACATTGTGGGACATGTCCATATGATGAAACAGAGAAAGGTATTGTGTGGGAAGTGTAGTTCTAATGTCCCAGAGAAAGACACTGTGTGAAATGTACTTCTGATGTAGAGAAAGGAACTGTGGGAAATGTAGTTCTGATGTCACAGTTATAGCAACTGTTGTAAGTGTATTACTGATGATGTAGAGAAAGTAAGCATTGGACACGTAGTTCTGATGATGTAAATGAAGAATCTTTGGGAAATATAGCTCTGATGAAGTTGAAAAAGACATTGTGGGAAATGTAATTCTGTGATTTAGAGAAAGGCACTGTGGGCAATTAGTTCTGACAACACCAAGAAAGGCACTGTGGAAATGTAGTTATGATGACATAGAGAATGGCAGTGTGGGAAATATAATTGTGAAGACACAGAAAAAGACACTGTGGGAAATGTAGTTCTGATGTTGTAGAGAAAGGACCTGTAGGAAATGTAGTTCTGACATTGTACAGAAAGAACCTGTGGGAAATGTAATTCTGAAGATGTAGTGAAAGCCATTGTGTGTATTGTAGTTCTGATGACAAAGACAAAGGCACTGTGGGAAATGGAGTTCTGATGGCGTACACAGAGGCTCTGTGGCTATTTAGGTCTCACAAGAAAGAGAAAGGAACTTTAGGTAATGTATTTTGATGTCATATAAAAAGGAACAGTGGGAAATTTAATTCTGTGGACAGACACATAGGAACTGTGGGAAATGTAAATTCAGATGACCCCAAGAAAGTTACTTTGGGAAATGTAGTACTGACGATGTAGATAAAGGAAAGATGAGCAATATATTTCTGATGTCACAAAGATGGGCACTTGTAGGAAATGTAGTTCTGATGATGTAGAGAAAGGCACAGAGAGAAATGTAGTTCTGATGCCAAACACAAAGGAACTGTGGGAAATGTTGTTCTGATAAAACAGAGAAAGGCATTATGGGAAATGTTGTTTGGATGACATAGAGAATGGCACTGTGAGAAATGGAGTTATTGTGACATCGATAAAGCCACTGCGAAAAAAGGAGTTCTTGTGACAGAAATAAAAGTAAGTTGGGAAATGTAGTTCTCATGTCATAGAGAATGGGACTGTGACAAATGTAGTCCTGACCAAGGAGAAAGGCATGGTGGGAAATGTTAATTTGATGAGGAAGAGAAAAGGCACTGTGGGAAAGGGTGTCCTGTCACATAATGAAAGGCACTGTGGGAAAGGGTGTTCTGTCATGTAATGAAAGGCACTGTGGGAAATGAAGTTCTGATGAAAAAGAGAAAGGAACTGTGGGTAATGTTGTTCTGAAGACATAGAGAAAGGAAATGTGATAAATGAAGATCTGAAGACATACGCATTGGAACTGTGGGAAATGTAGTACAGATGGCACCGAGAAAGGCATCATGGAAAATGGACTTCTAATGCCACAATGCAAGGAACTTTGGGAAATGTAATTCTGATGAGATGGAGAAAGGCACTGTGGGAAATGTTGTGCTGTTGATGTCTGATTGGTCCTGAGGGAAATCAGTTTCTGATGTCAAAAAGAAAGGAAATGTAGGAAATGTAGTGCTGATGTCATAGAGAAATGCTGTGTGGGGAATGTTGTTCTGATGTCTAAGAGAAAGGCCTTGTGGGAAATGTAGTTCTGATGACACACAGAAAGGCACTGTGGGAAATGTATTTCTGATGACACAAAAAGGGCTCTGTGTGTAATGCAATGCTGATGATGTGGAGAACAGAACTGTGGGAAATGTTGTTTCCATGATGTAGACAAAGAAACTGTAGAAAATGTAGTTCAGATGTCACTGAGGAAGGCATTGTAGGTAATGTATATCTATGACATAGAGAAAGGCATTGTGGGAAAAGGAGTTATGAAGACACAGATCAAGGAACTTTGGGTAATATAGTTCTGATGAGATGGAGAAAGACACTGTGGGAAATGTAGTTCTTATGTCATAGAGAAAGTCCATGTGGGAAATGTAATTCTGACGACATAGAGAAAGGATCTGTAATAAATTTACTTCTGACAATGCACACATAAGAACTGTGAGAAATGTAGTTTCCATGACACCAAGAAAGGCACTGTGGGAAATGTAGTTCTGATACCATGAAGAAAAGAACTGTGGTAAAGGAATTTCTGATTATGTAGACATGGGAACGGTGAAAAATGAAGATCTTATGACATAGAGAAAGGCCACTGTGGGAAATGCAGTTCAGGCGACACAAAGAAAAGCACAGAGAGAAATGTAGTTCTGATGATGTAGAAAAATTCACTGAGAAAAATGTAGTTCTGATGACGTAGAGAATGGCACTGTGGGTAATGTAGTTCTGATGACAAGGTATAGTGGACAAAGTAGTTCTCTTGACATAGTGGAGGGAACTGTGAGAAATGTTGTTCTGTTGTTGTAGAAACAGGCCACTATGGGAAATGTAGTTCTGATGACCATGAGAATGGAACTTTGATTAATGTAGTACTGATGATATAGACAAAGGAAGTGTGGCAAATGTGGATGTGATGTCAAAGAAAAGGAATTCTGGGAAATATAGTATTGATGACAAAGAGAAAGGCAAAAGGAATTGTAGTTCTGATCAATTAGAGAAATAAGCAGAGAAAAATGTAGTTCTGATGATGTAAATAAAGGAACTTTCAGATATGTTGTTCTGATGACATAGAGAAAGGTACTGTGGGAAATGTAGTTCTGATGAAGAAGGGAATGGCAGGGTGGGTAACATAGTTCTGTCATGTACTGAAAGGCACTATGGGAAATGTAGTTCTGATGACATAGAGAAAGGAACTCTGGGTAATATCGTTCTAATGACAGAGAGAAAGGAACTGTGGAAAATGTAGTTCTGATGAAGAGAATGGCAGTATGGGAAACATAGTTCTGTCATGTACTGAAAGGCACTATGGGAAATGCAGTTCTAATGACAGAGAGAAAGGAACTGTGGAAAATGTAGTTATGATGAGGTAGGAATAGGAACTCACGGAAATGAGGTTCTGATGACATAGAGACAGGCAGTATAGGACAAGTGGTGTTGATTATGTAGAGAAAGGCACTGTGGGAAATGTAGTTCTGATGTTGCAGAGAAAGATAGTTTAGGTAATGTATTTCGGATGAGATGCTGAAAGGAACTGTGATAAATGAAGTTCTGATGACATAGAGAATGGCACTGTGGGAAATGAAGTTCTGATGATACAGAGAAAGGAACTGTGGGAAATAAAGTTCTGATGACACTGAGAAAGGCACAGTGGGAAATGTAGTTCTGATGACATAGAAACAGGAACTGTGGGAAATGAGGTTCTGATGATGTAAATAAAGTAACTGTGAGAAATGTAGTTCTTATGATGCAGAGACTGGCATTGTGGGAAATGTCGATCTGATGAAGCAGGGTAAGGCACATTGGAAAATGTAGTTCTGACTACATAGCAGAAGGCACTGTGGGAAATGTAGTTCTGATGATGTACACATAGGAACTGTGAGAAATGCAGTTCACATGATACTGAGAAAGGCATTGTGGGACATGTCCATATGATGAAACAGTGAAAGGTATTGTGTGGGAAGTGTAGTTCTAATGTCCCAGAGAAAGACACTGTGAGAAATGTACTTCTGAAGTTGTAGAGAAAGGAACTGTGGGAAATGTAGTTCTGATGTCACAGTTATAGCAACTGTTGCAAATGTATTTCTGATGATGTAGAGAAAGTAAGTGTGGGAAACGTAGTTCTGATGATGTAAATGAAGAAACTTTGGGAAATGTAGTTCTGATGAGGTTGAAAAAGGCATTGTGGGAAATGTAATTCTGTGATTTGGAGAAAGGCACTGTGGGCAATTAGTTCTGATGACACCAAGAAAGGCACTGTGGGAATGTAGTTATGATGACATGGAGAATGGCACTGTGGGAAATATAATTGTGAAGACACAGAAAAAGACACTGTGGGAAATGTAGTTCCGATGCTGTAGAGAAAGGACCTGTGGGAAATGTAATTCTGATGACATAGAGAAGGGCTCAGTGGGGAATGTAGTTCTGACGCTGTTTAGAAAAGAACTGTGGGAAATGTAGTTCTGACATTGTAGAGAAAGGACCTGTGGGAAATGTAGTTCTGACATTGTAGAGAAAGGAACTGTGGGAAATGTAGTTCTGAAGATGTAGTGAAAGCCATTGTGTGTAATGTAGTTCTGATGACAAAGAAAAAGGAACTGTGGGAAATGTAGTTCTGGTGACACATAGAAAGGCCCTGTGGGAAATGTAGTCTTGTGCCTGAGAAAGCCTCTGTGGGAAATATACTTCGGATAAGCTAGACAAAAGAAGTCTCAGAAATGTAGTTCTGATGTCATAGAGAAAGGAAGTATGGGAAATGAAGTTCTGATGACACAGAGCAAGGCATTGTGGGAAATGTAGTTCTGATGTCACAGTCTCTGGTTCATTAAAACCAGATCATACAGGGTCTTTCTCTACATCATCAGAGCGTATTTTTACACAGTGACTTTCACTGGGACAACAGTACTACATTTCCCACAGTTCCTTTTCTATGTCTTCAGAAATAAATTACCCACAGTTCCTTTCTCTGTGACGTGAGAACTTCATTTCCCACAGGTCCTATGTGTATGTTATCAGAACTACATTTCCCACAGTGCCTTTGTCTGTGTCATCAGAACTACATTTCCCACAGTGCCTTTCTCCATGATCAGAACTACATTTCCCAGAGTTCCTTTCTCTCCATCGTGAAAACTTCATTTCCCACCTTGCTTTTATTCATGTCCGGTTTCTCGCATATCCTCTCCAGCATAATCTGTCTTCTGTGCTTTTGATCTTAGCCACTCTGACAGGTGTAAGGTGGTATCTCAGAGTCATTTTGATTTGCATTTCCCGGATAATTAGGGATGTTGAGCAATTCCTTAAATATCTTTCAGCCACTTGAACTTCCTCTGTGGAGAATTCTCTGTTTAGTTTATAGCCCATTTCTTAATTGGACTGTTGGGCATTTTGATGTCTAATTTCTTGAGTTCTTTATATATTCTGGATATCAGCCCTCTGTCAGATGTGGGATTGGTGAAGAGCTTTTCCCATTCTGTAGGCTGTCACATTGTCTTGTTGACCATGTCCTTTGCTCTACAAAAGCTTCTCAGTTTCAACAGGTCCCATTGATTGATTGTTTCTCTCAGTGTCTGTGCTACTGGTGTTATATTTAGAAAGTGATTTCCAGTGCCAATGCATTCAAGAGTACTTCTTACTTTCTCTTCTATCAGGTTCAGAGTAACTGGATTAATGGTGAGGTCTTTGATCCAATTGGACTTAAGTTTTGTGCACGGTGACACATATGGATTTACTTGCAGCCTTCTACACATTGACATCCAGTTATGCCAGCACCATTTGTTGAAGATGCTTCCTTTTTTCCATTGTACATTTCTGGCTTCTTTGTCAAAAATTATATTTTCATAGGTGTGCAGGTTAATGTCAGGGTCTTCAGTTCGATGCCATTGGTCCACATGTCAGCTTTTGTGCCAGTACCAAGCTGTTTTTATTACAGTAGCTCTATAGTAGAGCTTGAGCTAGGGGATTGTGATGCCTCCAGAGGTTGTTTTATTGTACAGGATTCTTTTGGCTATCCTGTGTTTTTTGTTTTTCCATATGAAGTTGAGTATTATTCTTTCCAGACCTGTGAATAATTGTGTTGGTAATTTGATGGGGATTGTGTTGAATCTGTAGATTGCTTTTGGTAAGATTGCCATTGTTACTATGTTAATTCTGCCTATCCATGAGCATGGGAGATCTTTCCATTTTGTGACATCTTCTTCAATTTCTTTTTTCAGGGACTTAAAGTTCTTCACAAATAGGGCCTTCACATGCTTACTTAGTGTGACCTCAAGGCATTTAAATCATTGTGGCTATTGTAAAGGGTGATGTATCACTGATTTCCTTCTCAGCCTGTTTGTCTATTGTATACAGGAGGGACTACTGATATTTTAGAGTTAATCTTGTATCCTGCTATGTTGCTGAAGGTTTTTATTAGCTGTATCAGTTCCTTGTTTGAATTTTTGGGGTCACTCATGCATAGTATCTTGTCATCTGCAAATATGAAAGCTTGACTACTTCCTTTCCAATTTGTATCCCCTTAATCTCTTTATGTTGTCTTATAGCTCTGGAGAGAACTTCAAGTACTATATTGAATAAGTATGGGGAGAGGGGACAGCCTTGCCTTGTTCCTGATTTTAGTGGTATTGCTTTGAGTTTCTCTCCATTTAATTTCATGTTGGCTGTTGGCTTGCTGTAGATTGCCCTTATTATGTTTGAGCATGTTCCCTGTATTCCTGATCACTCCAAGACCTTTATCATTAAGGGGTGTTGGATTTTGTAAAATCCCTTTTCTGTGTCTAGTGAGATGATCATGTGTTTTTTTTCCTTTGAGTTTGTTTAAATGGTGTATTACATTGATGGGCTTTCATATGTTGAACCACCCTTGCATCCCTGGGATGAAGCCTACTTGATCATGGTTGATAATTGTTTTGATGTGTTCTTGGAGTCTGTTTGCCAGTTTTTTATTGAATATTTTTGCATCAATGTTCATGTGTGAGATCGGTCTGTAGTTCTTTTTCTTTGTTGCATGTTTGTTTGGTTTAGGAATCAGAGTCATTGTAGCCTCATAGAAGGAGTTTGGTAATATTCCTTCTGCTTCTATTGTGTGGAACAATTTAAAGAGTATTGGTATTAAGTCTTCTTCAAGATCTGGTAGAATTCTGCACTGAAACCACCTGGTCCTGGGCTTTTTTTGGTTGGGAGAGTTTTAATGACTGATTCTATTACCTCAGGGATTATTGGACTATGTAAATGGTTTATGTGGTCTTGATTTAATTGAGGTATGTGGTACCTTTCCAGAAAATTTTCCATTTCTTTTAGATTTTCCAGTTTTGTGGAGTAGAGGTTTTTGAAGTATGACCTGATGATTCTCTGGATTTCCTCATTGTCTTTTTTTATGTCCCCCTTTTCATTTCTGATTTTGTTAATTTGGATGCTCTCTCTCTCTGTCTTTTGGTTAGTTTGGATAAGGGCTTATCTATCTTATTGATCTCAAAGAACCAAATCTTTGTTACATTAATCATTTGTATTGTTTTCTTTGTTTCTATTTTATTGATTTCAGCTCTCAATTTGATAATTTCCTGGCATATGTTTCTCCTGGGAGACTTTGCTTCTTCCTGCTCAAGGGTTTTCAGGTGTGTTGCCAAGTCACTAGCATGAGATTTCTCCAGCTTCTTTATGTGGGCATTTAGTGCTATGAATTTCCCTCTTAGCACTGATTTCATAGTGTCCCATAAGTTTGAGTATGTGGTGTATTCATTTTCATTGATCTCTAGGAAGTCTTTAAATTATTTCTTTATTTCTTCCTTAACCCATTGGTGATTCAGTTGAGCATTATTCTGTTTCCATGAGATTGTATGATTACTGTAGTTTTTTTTTGTTGTTGTTGTTCTTGAAATCTAACTTTAAACCATGGTGGTCCATTAGAACACAGGAGGTTTTTCCAATTTTTTGTTTGAGATTTGCTTTGAGGCCAAGTATGTGGTTGATTTTAGAGAAGGTTCCATGGGGTGCTGAGAAGAAGGTATATTCCTTTCTGTTTGAGTGGAATGTTCTGTAGATATCGATTAAGCCCATTTGAGCCATAACATCAGTTAAGACCATTATGTCTCTGTTAAGTTTCAATTTGGCAGATCTGTCCAGAGGTGAAAGTGGGGTGTTGAAGTCTTCCACTATTAATGTGTGGGGTTTTATCTGTGATTTAAGCTTTACTAATGTTTCTTTTACATATGTGGGTGCCCTTATTTTGGGGGCATAAATGTTCAGAATTGAGACTTCATCTTGGAGGATCTTTCCTGTGATGAGTATGTAATGTCCTTCAACTCTCTTTTGACTGATTTTAGTTTGAAATCTATTTTCCTGGATATTAGGATTTCAACACCAGCTTGCTTCTTAAGACCATTTGATTGTAAAGTCTTTTCCCAGCCTTTTATTCTTAGGAGGTGTCTATCTTTGAATTTGAGGTATGTTTCTTGTTTGCAGCAGAAAGATGGGTCCTGTTTTCGTATCCATTCTTTTAGTCTGTGTCGTTTTATAGGTGAATTAAGTACATTGATATTAAGGGATATTAATGACCAGTGACTGTTCGTTCCTGTTGTTATTTTTATTTTTTGGTCATAGTGTGTGTGTACTTCTCTTCTGTGAGGTTTATTGCTGTGGTGTTATCTATTGCCTGTGTTTTCATGGGTGTATCTGCCTTCCATAGGTTGGAATTTTCCTTTCATCCATTGAGAAATCAGGTGTTATTCTGATGGGTTTGCCTTTATAAGGCACTTGGCCTTTTTCCTTGCTGCCCTTAATTTTCTTTCTTTATTATGTATTTTAGTTGTTTATTATTTTTGCGAGGGGACTTTTTTGGGGGTCTGTTCTTTTTGGTGTTCTATAGGCTTCTTGTATCTTGATAGGTATTTCCTTCTTTAAGTTGGGAAAGTTTTCTTCTATGATCTTGTTAAATATATTTTCTGTGCCTTTGAGTTGGTATTCTTTTCCTTCCTCTATCCTATTATTCGTAGGTTTGGTCTTTTCATGGTGTCCCAAATTTCTTGGACATTTTGGGTCATGACTTTGTTGGTTTTAGTGGTTTCTTTGACTGATGAATCTATTTCTTCTACCGTATCTTCAACACCAGAGATCCTCTCTTCCATCTCTTACATTCTGTAGCTTATACTTGCATCTGAAGTTCCTGTTTGTTTACTCAGATTTTCTATTTCCAGCATTCTTTCTGCTAGTGTCTTCTTCATTTTTTTCTATTTCCCTCTTCAGTTCTTAGACTGTTTCCCTCATCTCTTTTGTTGCCTTTTCATGATTTTTCTTTCAGGGACTTATTGTTTTCTTTTGCTTTAATTGTCCTTTCCTCTAGTTTTTTATAGTGTTCTTCCCATTTTTTGTTTTGTCTGTTCCTCCACTTTATTTTTGATTTCTTCTATATAAGGCTCTAGCCTCTTCATGATGTTACTTCTAAGGATGTTTTCTTCTGCTTCTATCATTCTGTGATGTTCAGGTCTAGCTGTTGGAGAAGGTATAGTTTCTGGTGATGCTGTATTGCTCTTTATTTTGTTGTATGTACTTCTGCCTTGATGTCTGCACATCTCCTTGTAGATTTGTTCTTGGTCTTATCAGTGTACTTTGTCCAGACAGAGCTGACAGATTTAGGGAGGCTCTCTCTTGTCCAGATCACTCTCTGGGCTGGATGGGAGCTTGGTCCAGATGAGAGTGCTGGCCGGATAGGAGCTGGTGACTAGACTCTGAGTCTCAGGATGTCCCTGGGGTCTCCTTATCTTGTCCAGATGGGAGCTCCTCTTCTCCAGATGGGAATTCTGGGAAAGGATAGAAGCTCTGGTCCAGTGGGAAGTTCTGGAGGGATGGTAGCTGGGTGCTCTCTGGTCCAGAAGGGAGTTCTGGGGCAGGATTGAATGCTGGATGCTGGTCTCTATGTCTCCGGAAGTGGCTGGGGTCTCCAGTAGCTGGGTGTTGGGGCAAGGCATTAAGGTTGTAGTGTCCACTGGCTGGTCTCTCTGGTCTAGATGAGAGTTCCGGAGCAGGATGGAATGCAGGAGGCTGGTTTCTAAGTCTATGGAAGTGGCTAGGATGTCTCTGGTCCAGATGGGAGTTCCAAGGCAGGATGGAAGCTGGGGGCTGGTTTCTAAGTCTCCAGAAGTGGCTAGGGTTTCCAGGCAGATGGGTGTGGGGGCAGGGTGTGGAGGTTGTAGGGTTCACTGGAGGGTCTTGGAGAGGGGGAACCTTCCTGGTGGTAATGGGGGTCCTGTCCTGTCCTGGGGCCCAGTTGGGCAGGTCTTCCCCAGAGTTGTTGGTTCCCAGGGCTGGGACCCAGGTGTGGGCCTCTCTGGGTTTGACCCCAGGCACTCACCTCTAGTCCAGGTGGGAGTTCCAGGGCAGGATGGATAAGATTGAGCCTGGTCTCTGAGTCTCAGGAAGTTGCTGGTTCTCTGGCAAATGGGTGTGGGTACAGGGTGTGGAGACTGCAGGTCTGCCTTTGGTCTTGGAAAAGGGGAGCCTTCCTGTAGGGCCCACTGGATGGCCGGGAACTGGGGCCAAGTTGGACAGGTCCTCCTGTGATGGCTGGTGCCCAGGGATAGGACCCAGGGGTGGTTGCCTCTCTTGGTTAAGTTATTTTTGAAACTGTTGTATTTTCAAAGGGTGGATGAAATCTCCTGAGGATTTGACATGTCCTTTATCCATCAGTATAATTTTGATCTCTTTTCATATGCTGTTTGAATAATGTATTATTTTTAATATCTTCTGCTCAATATCTTTGAAGACATGAGTGGACTGAGATTTTTCTTTCTCTGTGTATTATGGTCATGAATTCCAGGTGAAATGAATAGGAAGCAGACATTCCCCACATCTAGAGGCCATCTCTCCATGGCTTCCTGAACATGTAGAGACTTTGAGTCTACAGCGTCCCATGCAGCATCTCTGAAACACACTTCTGGGCCCTGGACAGCCATCCAGGATGATACATTAGAACAGGATTTACATAATATTCACGTTATTTCAGACTTGCAGGTCAGAAACCATATTTGAATTTTTCCCATAGAACGAGATCAAGCCCCATCTTGTTTTGAAGCACAGTGATTGAACATGTACTTCATTATTCTGTCTTGATGTTTAATTATTCAAGTCATATGGAGAATGTGTGACAGGTATGTAGAACTGATGTTCTATTTCTTGAAGGGAAGAGCATCACAATCAAGGATCTCACTGGGAAAGAGGACTCATCCAAATATGGGGCTGGCATTGTTCCAGGATGACAAAGTCATTCTTCAATGACAGCATCCTGAGAACAAAGGTTCAGAGGTAAAGATAACAGTACCTGTTGTCTCAGGAGGTCTTACATACTCTATTCCTTATGCCAAGAAAGCTTGTTATGAAGGATACCATCTCATAGGCTCTCTTCAAATGGGACAGAGTCAGCAGAAGCTGTCACACAATGGAATGATGTCAATGGAAACACCTCCACAATGCTGCACAAGGGGAATAAACAGACTGAATAAACAGTGGCCTTGGGACTGACAACCATTTTCCTGTACACAGAGAGACATCAGCTCTCCAGAAGCTGAACTTTGACTCCTTGGCTTCACTGGCTCCAGTCCCAGACTGGCTTTGCTTTGTCTCCTCCTAGGCAAAGACACAGAATTAATGTCCTCTTAGTCTTCCCTTTAGGGCTTCAGAGAAAGTCTTGGGTAGATGTGACTCCCAAAAGGCTTGGGACTCTAATAGCATAAATAGAAGAATGTTGGCTGAACACCACCATTAATTTTCTGCTTCCTGACTGCATATCATGTGACCAACATTATTCCCCACCATAATGTCCTGTACCCATTTGAATTTCAAACTTCCATCTACCATGACTCCTTTAAATTGCCTATTGTACCAGGAACACAAAACATTTAATAATATTCTTCTCTTTTATTTCCTGAGGAATTGTATGAAAAGCTCTTCCCTTTTGTTTGATAGTGAAGAAAGCTATTTTAATCCTTCTATCTAAAATGTTTCAAGCAAACGGATACATGGATCTCAATTACAATTTTAATTCTATCAGGAAACATTTCCCTTATTGTCTAGAGAGTTTTAAAGAATATTTTCTTTGTGCTTTTTTTTGTTTGTTTTGTTTTGAGACAGGGTTTCCCTGTGTAGCTTTGTGCCTTTTCTGGAACTCACTTGGTAGCCCAGACTGGACTCAAACTCACAGAGATCTGCCTGGCTCTGCCTCCTGAGTGCTGGGATTAAAGGCGTGCACCACCACTGTCCAATCTCTTTGTGCTTTTTAGGCATTCTATTCTGACTTAACTTTCCATGGTGAATCTACCCATAGCTGTTACAAGGACAACTTTGTCAGGATCTATTGAGGTTATTTTATTTCCCCCTTTTTAAAATTATATTTGTGTTTTAATTTTACATATCAGCCATGGGTTCCCCTGTCTTCCCCTCCCTCCCCCCACCTTCCCCTCCATGCCCTCCCCTCCATTCCCATCTCCTCCAGGGCCAAGACTCCCCTGGGGATTCATTTAAACTTGGTGGATTCAGTACAGGCAGGTCCAGTCCCCTCCTTCCAGGCTGAGCAAAGTGTCCCTGTGTAAGCCCCAGGTTCCAAACAGCCAGCTCATGCACTAAGGACAGGTCCAGGTCCCAGAGCCTAGATACCTCCCAAACAGTCCAAGCCACTAACTGTCTCACTTATCCAGAGGGCCTGATCCAGCTGTGGGTTCCACAGCCTTTGGTTCACAATTCATGTGCTTCTTCATCTGGCCTTTCATCCCCTTGCTTTTTCCAATCCTGGGCTCAACAATTCACGCTCCCACAGTCCCCCTCCTTCCTAGAAAACAGAACCCTAGGAAAGACACAGTGATTGCCCAATGACAGAGAAATGGATGAGATCTACATGAACAACCTGGACGACAGTGGGAGAAATGAAGGGCAAGGTTTGAGGGAAGGGAGGCTTGGGGGAGCAGGAGATCCCAGCTGGATCAGGAACAGAAAGGGAGGACAAGGAATGGTAGACCATGATGGATGAGGACCACATGAGAACAGGAGTGGGCAGAGTGCTGGAGAGGTCCCCTGAGGCCCACAGTGATGCATCCTCTGTAGACTGCTGATCTGACCTAGTTCAGATGGCCCAACTCCCTGACAGTCAGGCTGGAACTCTCATCCAGTGACTGATGGAAGTGGATGCAGAGATCCTCAGACAGGCACCAGGTGGAGCTCCGTGTGTCCAATTGTCCATCTATTGAGTTTATATCAATGGGAAAAGGGAGAGGAAGTTGTCTCCATCACTCAGATTACCAGCAGGATCCCTGGCTGTTGGTTGGCAGGATACATATTAAGGTGCTGTCATTGATGATTTGCTGTAATATGAAAGTGACCATGTGACTTTCAAGACCCTGTGGAACAGTACATTGACATTTAACAGTGCAAGTATGATTTTTTTTAAAGGCAGGTTTTCTATTTTGAACATGAATCATTTTATGTAGAGTTAGGGTGAGGCTGACATTAGAAAATCTCTGACAAGTAACTTTAAATGACAGAAACAGGAAGAGTTGTGCAAGAAAATTTATGCTATCACAGGGTGATGCCACTTGTCATACAACAGAAGACAAAGGCATTGACTTCACTACCCTTAATTTTTTTCAGATGAACATGTCTGTGTGCCACTGCTTTGTATTGGATAACTGACTTTCTGGATTGTTTAAAGTCAATTTCTAAATATTTCTGTAGATATTTGACTTTTTTCTTTATAGATTCATGTCCCTCAATTTAAAACTAACATTGTTATATTGATTTGATGATACTTATCCCTGTGTACTATAGGCAGACTTGATTTGGGAAGAACATGACACTTGGTTTGTTTCCAGTGTGTAAGCACTAATTTTCATCTGGTTATATAATGTTTATTGGAAATGTAGTATTCTTTTACAATGTTTTAAAAAAAACAATGTATTGTGTGCCATTCAAAATGTAAGTAAAAAATTGCATAAATTGTCTAATATCAGCTCTATTTCTCTATTATTTGTCCCCAAATCTGCTTTGAATGGTGTGCATATGCTAGTGAATCAGTGAGTTTGTGTGTGTGTGTGTGTGTGTGTGTGTGTGTGTGTGTGTGGTGAGCACTAAAGTGCATCCTAATGTAGATGAACATATGAACACAAAGTGGCTTTAATATTGATTTTGATTTAATGGTCTTTCAGTTATAATTTCAAATGCCCATGACAATTCAATTTGAGAAGGGCTAGTTTAATTTTTCAAAAGGCATTAGAGCTTCCATTTTTGGAATTTTATTCCTAATGCATTTTGCCCCCATACACAGAATTACATCACACATAGAACAGAAGTTGGTATGACTGTCTCTGAGTAATTAGGAACAAGAGTAATTTTGTGGTAGTTCACACTTAGAGGACACATTAATAAAGTAATATATATATATATATATATATATATATGATGCATATTCTAGTCTGTTTCTATGGTTCTGATAAAGACATTGATTTTCATAGCAGCAGGAAATATTTTCAGTTCCAACAGTCATGGATTAGCATCCCCCCACTAAGTTTCCTTCTGACTCAAAGGCATGATGGTAAATGTAGTTTGGAACAGACATACAATACAGAGAAAAGCATCCTGGGAAATGGAGTCCAACACATAGTGATGCTATGAAGAAAGCAAAGTAGGAATCATCCAAGAGCCGTGGTGGAAAATGTAGTTTCTAACACATGACTAATACACAGGAAGGCAACCTGGGAAATGAACTCCAAAATGTAGAGACACCTAACCCTCACCCTTCACAGTGTCTTTCTCTGTGTCACCAGAACTACATTTCCCACAGTGCCATTCTCCATCTCATCAGAACTACATCACCCAAAGTTCCTTTCTCTGTGACATCATAACTACGTTTCCCACAGTGCCCATCTTTATGACACAGAAATATATTATCCACAGTACCTTTCCTGTTGTCATCTGAACTACATTTCCCACAGTTTGTATGCCTTTCCCTGTGACACAAGAGCTACATTTTCCATAGTAACTTTCTCAGTTGCATCACATAGACACTACTGACAGTTCCTTTCTTGGTATCATCTCAACTAAAATTCTCAGAGTTCTTATGTTTCATCATTTGGACTACATTTCCCACAGTTCCTTTGTCTAGGTCATAGGAACTACATTTCCCACAGTTCCTTTCTTGGTGTCATCAGAACTACATTTCTCATTGTTTCTTTCTCTGTGGCATAGGAACTACATTTCCCACAATGCCTTTCTGCATATCAGAAAAACTGCAATACCTCAAGTTCCTTTCTCTTGTCATCATAACTACATTTCCCACAGTGCCTTTCTCTAATTAATCAAAACCACATTTCCTATAGTGACTGTCTCTATGTCATCAGAAGAAAATTGCCCGTGATTCCTTTCTCTATGTCATCAGAACTACATTACAACAGGACATTTCTCCATGATATCAGAACTACATTTCCAACAATTTCTTTTTCAAAGTCTTCAGAACTACACTGCCCATAGTGGCCTGTTTCTACAACATCAGAACATTTCTTACACTTCCCTTCACTACATCATGAGAACTACATTACCCTCAGTCCCTTTCTCCATGTCATCATTACTTTATTACCAACAGTGCTTTTCTCTATGATATCAGAACTACATTTCCCATAGTTCCTTTCCCTATGACATCAGATCTACATCTACCACAATTCCTTTTTCTGACATGAGAACTTCATTTCCCACAGTTCCTTTCACATACGACAGAACGATCTTTCCCACATTTTCTTTCTCTGCTACATCAGATCAACATTTCCTACCATGCCTTCTGCTAGATGATCAAAACTACATTTCCCACACTCCCTTTCTCTATGTCGTCATAACTACATTTCCCACAGTGCCTTTTTCCATGCCATTAGATCTACATTTCCCACCTTGCCTTTATTTATGTCATAAGAATTCCATTTCTCACAGTGGCTTCTCTATGTCATCCAAACAACATTTCCCACAGTGCTTTTCTCTGTTTCATCAGAACTACGTTTCCCACAGTGCCTTTCACTACATCTTCAGCACTACATTTCCCACAGTGCCTTTTTCTGTGTTATCACAATTATATTTCACACATTCCCTTTCTCTATGGCATCAGAACTACATTTGCAACACTGAATTTCTCTACATCATGAGAACTTCATTCCCTACAGTTCCTTTCACTATGTCATGAGAACTACATTACTCATAGTGCATTTCTCTGCTTCAACAGAAGTTCATTTCCCACAGTTACATTCCCTATGACATCAGGCCTATATTTCATACAGTGCCTTTCCATAACTCACAGCACTTCATTTCACACAGTGCCATTGTTCTTGTCATCAGAACTCCATTTTGCCCAGTGACTTTTTATGCATGATCAGAACTACATTTCCCACAGTGCCTTTCTCTATGCGACCAGAACATTCCCACAGTGCCTTCTGCTATGTAGTTAGAACTACATGTCCCAAATTGCCTTTCTCTGCTTCATCATATTGACATTTCCCACAATGCCTATCTCTGCGTCGTAAGAACTACATTTCCCACAGTTACTTTATTTACATCATCAGAACATCATTTCCCACAGTTCCTTTTTCTTTGTTATCAGAACTACATTTCCCACTGTGCCTTTTTCAGTTTCATCAGAACTTCATTTCCCACAATTCCTTTCTCTGTGTCATCAGAACTTCATTTCCCACAGTTCCATTGCATATGTCTACAGAACTTCATTTATCACAGTTCCTTTCTCTATGTCTTGAGAACAACATTACCAACAGTTCCTTTCTCTTTGCCATCAGAACTAAATTCCCCACAGTGCCTTTCATTATGTGACAGAACACCCTTTCCCACAGTGCCTTTCTCTTCTTCATCAAATTGACATTTTCCACCATGCCTTTCTCCATGTTCAGGACTACATTTCCCACAGTCCCATTCTCTATGTCATGATAACTACATTTCCCTCCTTACTTTTATTCATGTCACAAGATCTCCTTTGTTCGCAATGGCTTTCTTGATGTCACAATAACTGCATTGCTAACACTGCCATTCTCTATGTCATCCAAACAATTCCCATAATGCCTTTCTCTGTTTTATCAGAACGACTTTTCCCACAGTTCCTTTGTGTTTCTCATCAGAACTACATTTCTCTCTGTGCCTTTCTCTACATCATCAGAACTACATTTTCCAAAAGTGCCTGTCTTTATGACGTCAGAAATATATTGCTCATCTTTCCTTTATCTACATCATCAGTACTACATTTCCCAAGGTGCCTTTCTTGGTGTCATCTGAACTACATTTCCCACAGTACCTATGTGTCTGTCCACAAAATTACATTTCCCACTGTTTCTTTCTATATGACATCAAACTACATTACCTAAAGTTCCTTTCTCTTTGTTGTCAGACCTAAATAGCCACAGAGCCTTTGTGTACGCCATCAGAACTACATTTCCCACAGTGCCTTTCACTGTGTCATCAGAATGACATTTCCCACAGTGCCTTTTTCTTTGTCATCAGAACTACATTACACACAATGGCTTTCACTACATCTTCAGAACTACATTTCCCACAGTTCCTTTCTCTACAAGGTCAGAACTACATTTCCCACAGGTCCTTTCTTTACAACGTCAGAACTACATTTCCCACTGAGCCCTTCTCTATGTCATCAGAACTACATTTCCCACAGTGTCTTTTTCTGTGTTAATACAATTATATTTCCCAGAGTGCCATTCTCTATGTCATCATAACTACATTCCCACAGTGCCTTTCTTGGTGTCCTCAGAACTAATTGCCCACAGTGCCTTGCTCTAAATCATAGAATTACATTTCCCACAATGCCTTTTTCAACCTCATCAGAATTACATTTCCCAAAGTTCCTTCATTTACATCATCAGAACTACGTTTCCCACACTTACTTTCTCTTCATCATCAGAAACACATTTGAAACAGTTGCTATAACTGTGACATCAGAACTACATTTCCCACAGTTCCTTTCTCTACAACATCAGAAGTACATTTCTCACAGTGTCTTTCTCTGGGACATTAGAACTACACTTCTCACAGTATCTTTCTCTGTTTCATCATATGGACTTGTCCCACAATGCCTTTCTTGGGATCATCTGAACTGCATTTCTCACAGTTCCTATGTGTACATCACTGGAACTACATTTCCCACAGTGCCTTTCTCTGAATCATAAGAACTACGTTTCCCACAGTTCCTTTATTTACATCATCAGACCTACTTTACCCACAGCTTCTCTCTCTATGGCATCAGAACTTCATTTCTCACAGTTTCTTTCTCTGTGCCATCAGAACTACATTTCTCACAGTGCCTTTCCGCATCTCATCAGAACTAATTACCTATGGTTACTTTCTCTGAATCATCATAACTTCATTTCCCACAGCGCCTGTCTCTACGTCATCTGAACCTCATTTCCCATAGTTCCTTTCTTTACATCATCAGTACTACATTACCCACAATTCCTTTGTCTACATCATCAGAACTTAATTTCCCATGGTGCCATTCCCAGTGTTATCAGAAATTAATTTCCCACATTTCATGCCTCTAATCATCAGAACTTCATTTTTCACTGTGACTTTCTCAGTTTAAATAGAAATACATTTCCCCCAGTTTCTTTCTCTGTGTCATCAGAACTACATTTCCCACAGTGCCTTTGTATTTGTCATCAGAATTACATTTCCCACAGTGCCATTCTCTAAGTCATCAGAAGTTCCTTCATCACAGATCCTTTCTGCATCTCATTGGAACTACATTACATGAACTTTCTTTCTCTGTGTCATCAGAACTATATTTCCCAGTTTCTTTCTCTGTGTCATCAGAACTACATTACACACAGTGCCTTTCTCCATGTCATCATTACTTTATTACCAACAGTGCTTTTCTCTATGATATCATAACTACATTTCCCACAGTTCCTTTCACATGTGACAGAACTATCCTTCCCACATTTTCTTTCTCTGCTACATCAAATCAACATTTCCTACCATGCCTTCTGCTAGATGATCAAAACTACATTTCCCACACTCCCTTTCTCTATGTCGTCATAACTACATTTCCCACAGTGCCTTTTTCCCTGCCATTAGATCTACATTTCCCACCTTGCCTTTATTTATGTCATAAGAATTCCATTTCTCACAGCGGCTTCTCTATGTCATCCAAACAACATTTCCTACAGAGCCTTTCTCTGTTTCATCAGAATTACATTTTCCACAGTGCTTTTCACTACATCTTCAGCACTACATTTCCCACAGTTCCTGCCTCTACATCATTAGAACTTCATTTGTCACTGTGACTTTCTCAGTTTAATCAGAACTACATTTCCCCCAGTTTCTCTATTTCATCAGAACATCATTTCCCACAGTGACTTTGTCTTCGTCACCAGAACTACATTACCCACAGTGCCATTCTGTATGTCATCAGAACTTCATTGATCACAGAACCTTTCTAAATCTCATTGGAACTGCATTACATGAACTTAATTAGTCTTTGTCATCAGAACTTCATTTCCCACAGTTCCTTTCTCAATGCCATAAGACCTACATTTCCCATACTGTCTCTCTCTACATAATCAACACCACTTTTCCTATAGTGCTTGTATCTAGGTCATCAATACTTCCTTTCCCAAAGTTCCTATATCTACCTTATCAGAACTACATTTCCTTCAGTGCCCTTCACTATGAGACAGAACTTTGTTTCCCACAGTGCCATTCTCTGCTTCCTCAGAACTACATTTCCCAAAGTACCTTTCTGTATGTTAACTTAAATAAATTTCCCATAGTGCCTTTGTCTATGTAATCAGAACTATACATCCAAAAGTTCCTTTATTTACATCATCAGAACTACATTTGCCACAGCAACTTTCTGTACTTGATCAGAACCACATTTCCCACTGTGGCTTTCTGTGTCATCATTATTACATTTCCCACAGTCCCTTTCTCTTTGATATCAGATCTACATTTACCACACACACTTCCTTTCTCTTTGTCATCAGAACTACATTAATCAAAGTTCCTTTCTCTATGATATCAGAACTATATTTCCCACAGTCCCTTTCTCTATGTCATGAGAACTACATTTCCCTCCTTGCCTTTATTCATGTCCTAAGAACTCCATTTCTCACAGTGGCTTTCTCTACGTCATAAAAACTATATTTCCGACAGTGCCTGTCTCTGTGTCACCAGAACTACATTTCCCACAGTGTCCTTCACTAGTTCATCAAATCCACATCCTAGAGGGACTTTCTGAAAGCTGATTTTTCCTCAGTAACTTTTACTGAATGATCTGAACTTCATTTCCCACAGTGCCTTTTTCTACAACATCAGAACTGCATTTCCTATACTGTCTGTCCCTAAGTCATCAGAACTTCATTTCCTACATTCCTTTCTCTATGTCATCATAACTACATTTCCTATAGTGCCTTTCTCTATGTCATCAGAACGACATTTCCCACAGTGCTTTTCTGTGTTTCATCATATCAACATTACACACATTTCCTTTCTTGGTGTCATCTGAACTCCATTTCCCACAGTACCTATGTGTACGTCATCAGAACTACACTTATCACAGTTCCTTTCATTATGTCTTCAGAATGACATTGCCCACAGTGTCTTTCTCTGTTTCACAAGAACTACATTTCCCACAGTACCTTTCTCCATCTCATCAGAACTACATTACCCAAAATTCCCTTCTCTGTGACATCATAACTACGTTTCCCACAGTGCGCATCTTTATATCACAGAAATATATTATCCCTAGTACCTTTCTCGTTGTCATCTGAACTACATTTCCCACAATTTGTATGTCTTTCTCTGTGACATAAGAGCTACATTTTCCATAGTTCCTTTCTCGGTTGCATCACATAGACTTTACTGACAGTTCCTTTCTTGGTGTCATCTCAACTAAAATTCTCAGAGTTCTCATGTTACATCATTTGGACTACATTTCCCACAGTTCCTTTCTCTAGGTCGTCAGAACTATGTTTCCCACAGTTCCTATATGTAAGTCATCAGAACTACATTTCCCACAGCTCCTTTCTTGGTGTCATCAGAACTTCATTTCTCATAGTTTCTTTCTCTGTGGCATAGGAACTACATTTCCCTCAGTGCCTTTCTGCATCTCATAAGAACTGCAATACCTAAAGTTCCTTTCTCATGTCATCATAACTACATTTCCCACAGTGCCTTTCTCTAATTAATCAAAACCACATTTCCTATAGTGACTGTCTCTATGTCATCAGAACACAATTGCCCAGGGTTCCTTTCTCTGTGTCATCAGAACTACATTACCACAGGACCTTTCTCCATGATATCAGAACTACATTTCCAGCAATGTCTTTTTCAAAGTCTTCAGAACTACATTGCCCATAGTGGCCTGTTTCTACAACATCAGAACAGCATTTCCCGCACTTCCCTTCACTACATCATGAGAACTACATTACCCACAGTGCCTTTCTCCATGTCATCATTACTTTATTACCAACAGTGCTTTTCTCTATGATATCATAACTACATTTCCCACAGTTCCTTTCACATGTGATAGAATTATCTTTCCCACATTTTCTTTCTCTGCTACATCAGATCAACATTTCCTACCATGTCTTCTGCTAGATGATCAAAACTACATTTCCCATAGTCCCTTTCTCTATGTCATCATAACTACATTTCCCACAGTGCCTTTTCCCTGCCATTAGATCTACATTTCCCACCTTGCCTTTATTTATGTCATAAGAACTCCATTTCTCACAGCGGCTTCTCTATGTCATCCAAACAGCATTTCCCACAGTGCCTTTCTCTGTTTCATCAGAACTACATTTCCCACAGTGCCTTTCACTACATCTTCAGCACTACATTTCCCACAGTGCCTTTTTCTGTGTTGTCACAATTATATTTCACACATTCCCTTTCTCTATGGCATCACAACAACATTTGCAACACTGTCTTTCTCTACACCATGAGAACTTCATTCCTCACAGTTGCTTTCACTCTGTCATGAGAACTACATTACCCATAGTGCCTTTCTCTGCTTCAACAGAACTACTTTTCCCACAGTTCCTTTTTCTCTATGTAATCAGAACTGCTTTCCCACAGTTCCTTTCCCTATGACATCAGGCCTATATTTCATACAGTGCCTTTCCATAACTCACAGCACTTCACTTCACACAGTGCCATTGTTCTTGTCATCAGAACTCCATTTCCCACAGTGCCTTTTGCGACATCTTTGGAACTACATTTTCCACAATGCATTTCTTTAAATGTTCAGAACTACATTTCTCACAGTTCCTATTTTTTTCATAACAATTACATCCCACAATCCCTTTCCCTATGTCTTCAGAACTACGTTATCCACAGTGCCTTTCTGTATGACATCAGAACTACATTTCCCCCAGTCTTTTAAAGCTTGACCAGAACTACAATTCCCACAGTGCCTTTCTCTCTGTCTTCATCATTACATTTCCCACTGTGTCTTTCTCTATGATACCAGAACATTCCCACAGTGCCTTCTGCTATGTATTCAGAACTCCATTTCCCAAAGTTCCTTTCTCTGCTTCATCAAATCGACATTTCCCACAATGCCTGTCTCTGCGTCATAAGAACTACATTTCCCACAGTAACTTCATTTACATCATCAGGACCTCATTTCCCACAGTTCCTTTTTCTATGTTATGAGAACTACATTTCCCACTGTGCCTTTCTCAGTGTCATCAGAAATTCATTTCCCACAGTTCCTTTCTCTATATCATCTGAACTTCATTTCCCTCAGTGCCATTCTCTATTTCATCAGAACTTTATTTCCCACAGTTCCAATGTGTATGTCTTCAGATCTTCATTCATCACAGTTCCTTTCTCCATGTCTTCAGAACAACATTACCCACAGTTCCTTTCTCTTTGCACTCAGAACTACATTCCCCACTGTGCCTTTCCTTATGCGACAGAACACCCTTTCCCACAGTGCCTTTCTCTTCTTCATCAAATTGACATTTCCCACCATGCCTTTCTCCATGATCAGGACTACATTTCCCACAGTCCCATTCTCTATGTCATGAGAACTACATTTCCCACCTTACTTTTATTTGCGTCACAAGAACTCCTTTGTTCACAGTAGCTTTCTTGATGTCACAATAACTCCATTTCCCACAGTGTCTCTCTCTCTGTCATCCAAACAACATTTCCATAATGCCTTTCTCTGTTTTATCAGAACGACATCTCCCACCATTCCTTTGTGTTTGGCATCAGAACTACATTTCTCTCTTTTTCCCGAGATACTGAGGGAAAGTTCTGGTCACATAGAGAAAGGCACTGTGGGAATGTAATTATGAAGACAGAGAGAAAGGCACTGTGGAAAATGTAGTTCTGATCATGTATAAAAAGTCACTGGGGAAATGTAGTTCTGATGTCATACAGAAAGGCACAGTGGTAATGTTGTTCTGAAGACATAGGGAAAGGCATTGTGGGATGTCATTTTATGAAACAAAAAAGGAACTGTGGGAAATGTAGTTCTGATGACGAGAGAAAGGAACTGAGGACAATTTAGTTCTGAAGCTCTAGATAAGGAAACTGTTGGAAATGTACTTGTGATCACGTAATGAAAGCCATTGTGGAAAATGTAGTTCCAAAGGTGTTGCAAAAGGCACTGTGGGAAATGTAGTTCTGACGACAAGAATAATGGCACTGTGTGAAATGAAGTGCTGTGAGTTATGGAAAGGCACTGTATGAAATATAGGCCTGATGTCATAGGGAAAGGAACTGTGGTAAATGTACTTCTGTTGAAGCAGAGAAAGGCACTATGGGTAATGTAGTTCTCATGACATAGTGAAAGGAACTGTGGGGAATGAAGTTCTCATGATGTAGAGAATGGCAGTGTTGCACATGTAGTTCTGATGCCATAGAGAAAGGGGATGTGTGAAATATAATTGGGATGAAACAGAAAAGGGTACTGTGGGAAATGTAGTGCTGAAGATGTAGTGAAAGGCACTGTGGGAAATGTAGTTCTGATGAAACAGAGAAAGGCACTGTGGGAAATGTTGTTTGGATGACATAGAGAAGCCGCTGTGAGAAATGGAGTTCTTATGACATAAATAATGGCAAGGTGGGAAATGTAGATCTAATGGCAGGGAAAAAGGCACTGTGGGAAATGTAGTTATGATGACATAGAGAAAGGGAGTGTGGGAAATGTAGTTTTGATCATCTCGCAGAATGCATGGTAGGAAATGTTGATCTGATGTAGCAGAGAAAGAAAATGTGGGAAAGATAGTTCAGACGCATGTGAAAGGAACTCTGGGAAATGTAGTTCTCATGTCAGAGAAAGGAATTGTGGTAGATGTAGATCTGATGTCAAAGAGAAAGGGACTGTGGGAAATGTAGTAACGATGACACAGAAAGGCACAGTGGGAATGTGGATCTGATCAAGTACAGAACGTTACTGTGGCAAATGTATTTCTGATGATGTAAATAAAGGAACTTTTGGATGTGTTGTTCTGATTACATAGACAAAGGCACTATGGGATATGTATTTAAGTTAATATACAGAAAGGTACTTTGGAAAATGTAGTTCTGATGAAGCAGAGAATGGCACTGTGGGAAATCTAATTGTGAAGACACGGAAAAAGACACTGTGGGAAATGTAGTTCTGGTGACAAAGAGAAGGGCTCAGTGGGAAATGTAGTTCTGATGTAGTAGAGAAAGGTCCTGTGGGAATTGTAGTTTTAACGTTGTAGAGAAAGAAGCTTGGGAATTGTAGTTCTGATGTTGTAGAGAAAGGAACTGTGGGAAATGTAGTTCTGAAGATGTATTGAAAGCCATTGTGTGTAATGTAGTTCTGATACAAAGACAAAGGCACTGTGGGAAATGTCATTCTAATGACACAGTGAAAAGCACTGTGGGAAATGTAGTTCTGATGGAATAAACAAAGGCTCTGTGGCTATTTAGGTCTGACAACAAAGAGAAAGGAACTTTAGGTAATGTAGTTTGATGTCATATAGAAAGGAACAGTGGGAAATGTAATTCTGTGGACAGACACATAGGAACTGTGGGAAATGTAGTTCAGATGACACCATGAAAGGCACCTTGGGAAATGTAGTACTGATGATGTAGATAAAGCAAAGATGAGCAATATATTTCTGACGTCATAAAGTCAGGCATTTTTGGGAAATGTATGTTCTGATGATGTAGAGAAA
>NW_023412969.1:0-10930 GCF_903995425.1 Onychomys torridus
AAAAAAGAAGAGGAGATAATTCCTAAAGCAGTGGACCTATTTTCTTGGTTGCGTTCAAGTTCCTGCATTTGTTGGCTGGTAGTCTGAAGTCCCTGTGACAACCAGGTACAAAGTACCTTCAGTTCACCTGATGTCAGCAGTAAGTCACATATAAACATTCTCCTTTTGTGTCTTTAAATTTCTCTTTAGTTGTTAATATTCTGAGATCCCTTTTACCTTTGTGACAAGGAATCACTCTGCCCCATATAGTTTAGTGGTTTGTACAAGCTAGCTAGCCACATTGTGTCCTGGGGGAAGAAGGGGAAGTTCCCAGGCAGAGCAGGAAGAAATCAGGTCAGCTATTGGAGCCAGGGGCAAGTGCTGTTAAAATTGAAATCTCTGCTCATTTAGAAAAAGTCTTTGTCTGGTGTGGTAGGGAGGGTCAGGAACCATTGTGCTGTGTCTTTAAGCACACTGTAACACTGTGGGAGGTGCTCTTGTCACTCAGGTCTCACTATCCAATCAGGAACTCCAGGTGACCTGCCAGTCAGAAGTTGGGCAGGGTCTTTCCGGCCACTGGCTTCAGCTTTGGCTTTGAAGAAGAGCTGGTTCCAGCAGTTTTGCGTGGTGTGCTGTGAGTCCTTCTGCCAGGAGCTGAGTTGAGAACATGGCCGAGCTGGGAACCCATGATTTGGTGAGTGAGTGGCTGCTGTCCCCAGATGGAGTGGAGTATATGGTGAGGTGTGTGATCCAGTGTGGTGAGTCTTCCTTTGATCTAAGTGGGAACCCGGCTGCAGAACCCCTGTCCTGTGAAGACCAGTGTGGTACTTGAATCTCCCTGAACCCAGGGGAAGCCTCTGAATAACTTTGCTCTGTGGGCTGAATCTGCTCACAGAACTGGGTGCAGGGCGCTGTGTTTCGAAACATCTTTGTGCTGAGTGAGGGTGGCACATGCCTTTAATCCCAGCTCCAGGGAGGCAGAGTCAGACAGTGCTCTGGGAGTTCAAGGCCAGCCTAGTCTACAGACCTAGGACAGGCATTTTCTTTCATTTTTATTTTTTTATTTATTTTTATTTATTTTTTTATTTTCAGAGCTGACAGGACCCATGGCCTTGTGCTTGCTAGGCAAGCACTCTACCACTGAGCTAAATCCCCCAACCCTTAGGACAGGCATTTAAATGACACAGAGAAGCCCTGTCTCAAAAAAAAGAGTAAAAACAAAAATAAAATAAAATAAAAAAAGCCTCAAAAGTAATGTATTGAGTCAGGGCTGTTAGAGATTAGGAAAGTAGGATACACATTTGTTTGGCACCAAACCATTACAAAGGAGCCACTGCTTATTTAAAATAAGCCACTGAATCAAATAATCCAATTCTAACAAGCTGCTCATTGAGGCATTACAGGTTAACAACCAACTTTATATCCTGGTATGCCATAAAGTTCAATGAAGTTTTCTTCTTGCAAAAAGCATAGTTCTGCCAGATGGACAATATGACAAATATGTAAATATGTCCACTTATTTGAAAAGTAAAACACTAGCCTGGTGGTGTTGGTGTTGGTGTGGTGGTGGTGGTGGTGGTGGTGGTGGTGGTGGTGCACACCTTTAATCCCTGCACTCAATCAGGAGGCAGAGGCAGGTTGACCTCTGTGAGTTTGATGCCAGCCTGATCTACAGAGCAAGTTCCAGGATAGGCTCTAAAGCACCACAGTAAAAATCAGTCTTGAAAATACAAAAAAAAAAAAAAAAAAAGGAAATAAGAATAAAAGTAAAACACTAATGTGTTGAGGAATTGCCAGATCAAGCCTGGCTTTCATTTATGCCCTCAGGCATAGATTAGGAAAATTCTTGTGCCTTGGGCCTTGGACCTTGGACTAAGAAGCTTTCCCTCAGGGCCTGGTGTACTGATAATGAAACAGAGCTCCTTCCTGAAAACCAAGAATATGCTTTGGAGAGCTAGCAATGGTCTGGAAGCAGGACATTTGTGGTGAGGGTACTTCAGTTTCTGAGAAACAAACTCCTTCCTGAACATGGGGCTATAGTTAACAGTCCACAGTTCATTGTTGGCTTAGTCAGTAATGTTCTTCTTCATCTTTTTTTTTTTTTTAAGAATTACTTATTTATTGCCAGTCAGTGGTGGTTCATGCCTTTAAACCCTGCACTCAGGAGGCAGAGCCAGGTGGATTTCAGTGAGTTTGAGGCCAGCTTGGGCTACCAAGTGAGTTCCAGGAAAGGTGCAAAGCTACACAGAGAAACCCTGTCTCGAAAAAGCAAATGAACAAAAAAGGAATTATTTATTATTATGTATACAGAAGAGGGTGTCAAATCTTAATTACAGATGTTTGTAGTCCACATTGTGGGAACTGGGAATTGAACTCAGGACCTCTGAGTCATCATCTCTCCAGCCCAGTAATGTTCTTGAGATACCCTGTTTACCCTTGTGCAGCATTGCTTGATTAGCCTCCACTTTGAGTCTGTCCCATTGTATGATACTCACTAGAACTTACTAATTCCCTTTTTTTTTCCACCTCTGGAAGTAGTATAGAAGGTGCTATTCTTCTTAAGAAGCTTAGGTGACATGAGACATATTGTGTGTAAGACCTCCACACCCCAGCTTTTATCTTTTCTACCTTATGCTGTTCCTCTCTTTCTCATCTCTTGTGACCTTCACCTCAGAACCCTGTCACTGAAGAAGATCCTGCTGTTTCACATTACTGGGGTACTTAACAAATAATTTTGGAGCTGGGCAATGGAGGTGCATTTAATCCCAGCACTTGGGAGTCAGAGTTAGAAGGATGTCTGTGAGTTTGAGGCTAGCCTGGCCTACAGAGTGAGTTCCAGGACAGGCTCCAAAGCTACACAGAGAAACCAAGTCACAACAACAACAACAAAAGAAATGATTTTGGAAATGTATTTGCTGTGTAAGTCTCCCCTCTGTCTAAGTGAGTAGACTTGTAGACTTCGGTCCCTATTTAAATAGCTGAAAGTGTAACCTGAAGACTGAACCTGAATGTCACCAGGATGATTAGCAAATGTGGAATGCAGAATCTCTCCTATGCTGGCTCTTGTTTTAGCATTAGCTGGAGATGGATGCACACTATCCTTAAATAGATTTTTTCTTTATTTATCTCTGAGGTGTGTCGAGTGATTTTAAGATTTGCAGCCTTAGGAAAAAAAATGCATGTGAGTAATCCTTGTTTTTTTTCATACACATCCCTACTATCTGGAACACATAGTCATGAATTCTATTCCAACTCTTCCAAAAAATTTTTTGAGATAATGTATCCATGGTCTCTTTCTTACCTGCAAGACCTACCATTAACCACTAATTGTTTTCTAATTCATGTCCTGTTTCTCTTTAACGGTCACATAGTAACAACAGTTACTGTTTGAGTGTGACCTGTGTTTGGCTGCAGGACTTCCCAGATATGAATGAAATGGTTTGCTGCACTGGGCAATCTGTGTGTATTTGTACACAAAGGACTGTGTGCTTGGGAAGGAGAACAAGAATTACTCTGGGAGACTGGAAGAATTTCGAAAATACAGATTTTCCAGATAAGGGTCCTGTCTGCCCCTAAGGTGGGAGGGCAGATCTGAGAAGGCCTGTGCTATCTGTGTCATTTGATCTCTGATCACCCAGTAGGGGACCTGCCTCTGTCCTGAGTCTGAGATGGGTGGCCTTAGCTAATGTGGGACCTCAGGAGAGTTTAGCAATTAGGAGCAGCAGCAGGAAGGAGCTTGCAGGTTCTGTCAAAGGATTCTCATCTTGCTCTGCTCTAGGAGCTGTGAATGAGACCACAATCCATGCCATTGTGCCTGTGGGGACCACTGATCCCAGAGCAAGAAGAGCAGTTCTGCTGAGCTGTCACAGCTTCTGTGACTGTGATGGGCCGTGAGCCAGACTGTGGTTCTGTTTGTCACTGTGGTGATCTGGGATATGGCCCTTCTTCTCTGAGACTCTTTGACTGTGGTTTCAATGGGGAGTGTGAGGCTCTGCTTGCCTGGCTATAGGAGGCTGCGATACTTGTAATATTTTTGCTTGATTGTCGGTGAGTGGATAGACCAGATTTTAGATCACGTGTCTTAACCCATGTGGCAGTATATAGACAAATGATTCTTCTATATTGTTTTGTGATTGGGCATCAGTGGGACTGGGTTTGCCTGAAACCACAAGTGGACATGAGAGTTCACAGAGCCATAGCATGCAATTACCTCCATTTGCCTAGCAAGCTTTAGAGATTGGGACCTCTATGTTTGGGAGATATATCCATAGCTACAGCATCAGAAACAGCATTTAAAGGTAACTTTGAGTTGATTTTGTGGGAGTTGTGAAATTTGTGTTTATTTAATTCCTATATACGTAGAATTATAGGTAGTTGGATAACATTGGTCAGGATCCCACATTTCCTCTGTGTGCTTCCTTTGGCCTCTTGATTCAAATTTGTCTGTATTTTTTGCTTTTGTTCTTGGCTTTTTCTCTCCACCTACTTTATTCACAAATATTGTACATATTCTTGATGGTTGTAGCTTTCTGGTAAATAGAGAAGTCACATTGTATCAATATGTGTACTACTTTTTCATAATCCAATGATGCTTCTGAGAGTTACCACTTTGCATTTAGCTTAGGAATCAGGTATCCTGTTATAAATTGTTGGGAATATTCTTTGGATTGTATTCAACTCATGCTACAAATTTCCCCTACCCAGTGTCTTAATATTGATTCATTATGTTCCTGATAAATCATTTATTAACTTCTGTATTTATTTATACTTTGTTGTTAATCTGTGATAGACCTTTCATTTATTGGCTAGAATGTACTATGGTACTTGGCTAGTGCTTCAGCGTATGTTTTTGGAGACAATCTGTGTTCATATCTCAGCATCCAAGTTGGGAGGTTCATAAGCATCTGCTAGTCTAGATCCAGGAGATCTGACATGCTCTTCTCTTATGTCACCTGAACATACTTGGAAGACCTTCATTCTTTCATATATTCACCTACACATAAAAATGAGGATGAACTTGTTTTCAAAAGTTCTTGTGACTTATAATGCTATTAGAGCAAATTAAGTTGTTTTAGATGTATAATATAAAACATACACTCCTGATTTAATAATCTGTTATCCTGTATTTCATTTGGAAAAGTTTTCATTTGCTCACTGATTCAGACTCACATCCAGTCATCAAGCATAGGAAACAAATTGGTGTCTCCTAGAAAATATCGTTTTCTTTATCATAAGAGAATGAGATCTTTTTAGTAGTCAAAATTATTTTCTATAAAGTTAAAATACCAGAAAGCTTCAAGTGAATCTCCCTAATTTTGGAGGAACAGCCATCCTCATCCAAATCATTTTTTATTATTAACAAATGAGAGAACTGGCATGCACAATATGAGTGATGACCAGAGATTTTATAATATTATAGTTCTTATTAAAGGACTATGATATTTTTTTGTAGGTGTGTCTTTGTGTCTTGATTTTTTCAGTGGAGCTATCTATGTTTTTAGTTTTATTGGCATCTAATTATATTGTTTCTCTGGAAAATTATGAACCTCCACCAATTCTTGTGTTCACAAAAATTTACATTTTTATGTTATGATTACCTTGATGTTTTTTGTTGGTTTGTGAAATTTGTGTACAGAAAACTTAGTTTTTTTATTTACCTTAGAGCCTTTTTTATCCTCATTCCTAGACATGTCTGTATTTCCAGTTGTTGCTATCTTCATATTTCATTTTTTTCTGCTTAAATGATTGATACAGTTAATTAATACATTGATTTTGAGTTCCTAAAATATTCTGATGTATCATTGTCTCTTTTTCCCAATTAACTTTTGCTATCAACATGATGTAGCCTAGAGTCATGTGGAGGAACATCAACTGAGATTGTTCCCAGATCAGAATTGCTGGTTACTGTGTGTTTGAGAGATTGTGTTGATTGGAGATTAATGTAGGAAGGCTCTTCCATTGAGCATGACAATATCCATAAGTAAGTGGGCCTGGGCTGGATATGAAAGGTAGCTTACACAAGACAGTGGCCAGGCAAGAGAAACAGCAAAGTTTCTCCATGGATTTTTGGCTTCAGGTGCTAGCTTGAGTTTCTATTCTAAGATCCCACATTGATGGGTTATGATACAGTAATATCCAAATAAACCCTTTTATTACCTAAGACACTTTCAGTTGGAAAATTTAATCACAGCAAAAAACAAGAAATTTAGCACAAAACATAGGATATCAAAAGTGGTTTTGTTGCAGTATAGGTCCTAGGATTGATGACTTTTGGAGAAATGTTGAAGATATTAAGAGTTTAGATGGCAAAAGCCATAGAAAGCTTTACACAGACTTATGTGGCCAATCTTGTAGGACTGTTAAGAAGGGAGAATTGAGAGTAATGAAGTGGAGGTCAAGGTCATTGCATTTCCGTGGGAAATGGACTCCATGAAAAATATAGCAAGAGGTCATTTCTACAATATTTTGGCTCCAAATCTTTCTTACTTTCTCCATTCCCCAAGAAACTGAGTAAGCCAAGTTAAAAGCAATGGGCTGATTTCTTAGATAAAATATTGATTTTGTTGCATGTTTACTATTGATGACTCATGCATATCTCCAGTGAAAAAGAAACAAAGAAGTGAAAAATCTGTGTTTTGCAGAGAAAATTACTAGGTAGTTTCCGATGGCATTCCAGTGGTGAAACAGGCACCATTCTCTGTTTCTAGTAGAATATATTTGGAATCATTTCCTTGACTTTTCCTTTGCCATCTTTGGTATTTGGTCCTCCCTTAATTCTCTGAGCCATTGGACTTCCAGTTCTTGAACATCCAGGCAGTGTTGGTCATGGGCTCCCTCTTGTGGCCTCAAGTTACACCAGCAGTCATTTGTTGGGCATTATACAAGCTCTCAGCTGCTGTTGCCCCAGTGTATCTTGCAGGCAGGACAAGTGTGGTTCAAATATTTTTTGGCTTGATTGTTATCACCACTGGGAGCCTTGTGTGGCTACAGAATCTGTCCAGTTCTGTTCTCTATTCTCAATTACTGGGTGACCTCACTTCAGTCACACTTATAGCTTCCTGGAAATTTCCAGTGCACTAAATTTTCACATTGCCCCCTAAAACCTCCCCTATTCCAATCATCTTTCCATGTATTCTCTCCCTCTGTCCTTTCCTTCCTCTTCTGATCATTCCTACACCTGCTGTCCATCCACCCACAAAATCTATTTTATTTCCTCTTTCTAGGGAGATCTATGCATCCCTCACTACAGCAGTCTTGTTCCTTATCTTCTCTGGCTTTCTGGGTTGTACTGTAATTATGCTTTACTTAACAGCTAATACATACTTATAAATGAGTACATATCATGTTGTGTTTCTCAGTTGCCTCACCTAGTATAATAAAGAACTCAGGAAACTAGACATGAACACACCAAATAACCAATACAAATGAAGTACAGATCTAAACACAGAATTCTCGCAGAGGAATCTAAAATGGCTAAGAAACAATTTTTAAAATATTCTACACTTAGCCATGAAGGATGTGCTAAAAATGTCCTTTGAGATTTATTTTAAACTTGTCATAATGGCTAAGATTAATACCACAAGAAACATCATGTGCTGGTGAGGAAGTGGAGTAAAGGGAACATTCCTCTATTGCTGGGGGGAGTGCGAACTTATAGAGCTTTAAAATTAATATGGTGGTTCCTTCAAATATTAGCAATTGACCTATCTACAGACCCAGTTATACCTCTTCGGACATATACCCAAAAGATATCTCTCCATCCTTCCTCAAGAACACTTGCTCAACTATGTTCATAGCAGCTTTATTCATAATATCCCCAAACTGCTGTCTTTGAGAGTTTGTCCCTGCTTTAGGTTTTATGTCTTCACAGATTCTCTTGAGTTGTTTATTATTCAGTCTGGCTGGGTTATCCATAATTAATCAGAAATACGTTTGAACTCAGGACCCTTATGTGTCTGTCTCCTGAGTACAACCACAAGGCCATATGATGTACCCTAATGAGTGCTGTTTTGTCAACATGTTTCACCCATGTTAGTGTTAAAATGCTTAATCAAAAAACCTTAAGACACACTGAATACCCTGAGTATTTTAAATCATCATTTACATCTGTCTTCAAGACATGTCACAATGTAGGATAACAACAATCCATTGTATATTTTCTTAGACACCTCTTGGGCAGGGGGCTCAGGTTCCCAAGATGTGTGGAGTTTGCAGTGGTTAGAAAGAAGGAGGAGATGGACAAGATCTGAAGGTGAATCGAGATAGCTGCCAACATCATTTCATTGAAAAAGATACCATTTATACTCTATAATTGCATGTAGGATTAAGTAGGAGAAAAGAAGGCATAGGAGCTGGCATGTGGCTTGAAATCATGGGTTAAGGAAGCTAGCCTTGACCTTGAGAATAGAAATCAGTCATATGTTAAGGAAAGGACCACAAGTTCCTCCTGACACAGATAAGGAGAATGAATGTTTAAGCAACTAGTCACTCTCTTTCCTGAAGCTTCTGAAGGAATAGAGACCCTTATCCAAATGCCTGAAACTGGGATAAAATACTTCTTCTGGAGAAGAGACACTATACTACAGTTTCTTAATCATACTATATAGGCCTTTCCCCCTCAGAACTCTCCTAAAACTGAAGATCCTGAGGTCTTACTTTTTCTCCATTATACAATACCATTCTAATTGAACTCCATTTATTAACTGAACTCTTGCCTTTAACTACCTTAGACTCTGGATGAAAAGTATACATCTCATCCTTGCAATCAGGTTTGTCTAGTAAATCTCTAACTTTCTTCTTCTTGGTGCATTTAAGAGGACACAATGGAATTCTGGGTTCAGCAGTGGCAGAGATTTTTTTTCCAAATAATTATTTTGTTTAGACAGTCCACCATTGTACACATTTTTATCATTTGCCACAGACTGCACAAATTTCCCCAAAGGGAAATCATTAGTAGTGAGTATCACTAACAATAAAAGGAAAAAGGTACTGGAGAAATGTGGCTCATCTGCAATGTCAAAATGCTGGAACTTTGTCAAGCAGCAATGGTTCGCACCTGTATTCACAACATAGCATGACATGCGCTGGACATGCATACAATATTTGAAGTTTCATGCTTCTTCATCCCCATTAATTTTATATTTGCCAATTTATCTTTAAGTACTGCCTCCCAGAGGATTATCCAGAGATGCCAGATAATGTAACAGCAATGAAATTTATTAAAAACAAAACAAAACAACACAAAAAGTTTTTTTTCCTGTGAGTTCGAGGCCAGCTTGGTCTACCAAATGAGTTCCATGAAAGGCGCAAAGCTTCACAGAGAAACCCTGTCTCAAAAAACAAAAAACAAAAACCAAAAAAAAAAAATACAAAAAAACCCACCTTCATTTCCCAGAATGCCTTTCTCTACAGCATCAGTATATTCTGGCCTTCCTTTCTAAAAATCCTTTGAGATTTCACATTATATCTGTCAGAATGGGATGATTAAGAACACAAGTGACAGCTAATGCTGGCAAGGACATGGAGCAAGGGGAGTCACTGCTTTGACAAGTGCAAATTTGTACAGCCATTGTGGAAATTTATATGCAATCCTCAGAAAATGGGAGTCAATGTACATCAAGATCCAGCTTGGGCATATACCCAAATGATGCTCCTCCACTCTACCACAAGGACAACTGCTCAACTAGGTTGATAGTGGCTTTCTTTATAATAGCCAGAAAGTGTTATTTCTGTGAGAGATTTTGCTGATTGATAATTGAAATGAGAAGTCTCCTCTATTTAGGGTAGCAGGAATGTCAGTTCCACCTAGGGTGACCATAACCCTATGTAAGGGGGCCTGGGCTAGAAAGGGAGCTAACTGAGCATGAGACAGTGACTAGGCAAGAGAGAAGGCCAGGAACTAATCTTTGCCCATGGGTTTTGCCTTCATTTGTTAGCTTGAGTTTTTATCCAAAGATCCCAAAATGATGGAGTATGATCTGACACAATCAGCCAAATAAAGTCATTCATTGCCTGATGTTTTTGTTAGAGTCTTTAATCATAGCAGGACAAAAGCAAGTTAGAACAAAAAATGGAGCACTAACAGTGGTTTTGTTGCTAGGTAGAACTTCAGTGTAGCGAGCACATACACCAGTTAAGGGGGGGTGGGAATAATCACTCTTGATTCAGACTCATTTATTCACACAGTAAGATTACAAGCAATATTTATCCCATCTTCCAAATGGAAGCATTTAGTACCTTTCTGGATGTACATATCCAGACTTAACACATGTTTTGCTGTGGATATCGCTCTGTACAAATAAAATGCTGATTGGCCAGTGGCCAGGCAGGAAGTATAGGTGGGACAAGAGAGAAGAGAATTCTGGGAAGTAGAAGGCTGGGGAGAGAGACCGCCAGCCGCCGCCATGAGAAGCAACATGTAAAGACACTGGTAAGCCACAAGCCATGTGGCAAAGTATAGATAAGCAGAAATGGGTTAATTTAAGATAGAAAAGGTAGATAACAAGCAGCCTGCCACGGCCATACAGTTTGTAAGCAATATAAGTTTCTGTGTGCTATCTTGGTTGGGTCTGAGCGACTGTGGGACTGGTGGGTGAGAGAGATTTGTCCTGACTGGGCCAGGCAGGGAAACTCTAACTACAAATGGCGTCCAACGTGTTGGCAAGAATTTCCACCTAAAACCTGAGAAAAAAGATTCTAAACCAGAGCTAAAAACAGCTTCCTAGTTGTCTTTCTTAAGTTAGCGGCAGCCTGCGGGTTTGAGCTACTGTGGCGGGTTCCTGGCATGTGCGTCTGACCTGCAGTGTGGCGGGAATGAGGAGTCTACAAGCGGCACTTTACTCTGCTGCATGGTAGATTTAGCCTTTGCTAGTTTAAAAAAAAAAAAAGGTTTCTGGGCTATGCACTGCTTTGATAGAACTGCTTCTGATAGTTGATGGTACACAATCTTCTC
>NW_023412970.1:0-14156 GCF_903995425.1 Onychomys torridus
CTGACCCAGGGCCTTGAGGCATTGCTAGGCAAACGCTCTACCACTGAGCTAAAATCCCCCAACGATACATTTTTAAAATGTTCTTGACTTAAAAACAAAAAAACAAAAAACAAACAAAACAAAACAAAACAAAACAGGAAAATTTCCTGGCTTACCAAATGTAAAGAAATAAACATTTAGAAAAACTACAAAACAGGTGACGCATATTTTACATTGCTCAAACATAAAACAAAAAAATTCATCTTTTGGTAACTTGTGTATACCACATACTCTTATACTTGTATTAATAAGGTATGAATGTTATGTTTAAAGTTTATGACTTTCAGAAGGGGACCAGACAGCAATAAAAAATGGATGGCCCACTTCTCAGAGCACCTCATGTTGCAATTTTCAGACCAGAATTTGTGTATCTAAACAGTTTCAAGGCTGTTGGCTTAAAATGATCCCATACTCACAGACTACACTAGCCAAGACCTACCATTTATCCTAATTTACTCAAGGTTTTCCACAAGATACCAGTTGCCCATAGAGGAACAGGAAATATCCAAAGAATGACATTTCACATTCCCAAAATATGGGTTACAAGATGTTTATTAATTTTAAAGGGGATTAGTATTAAGATTTTATTGGTCTTAGTAAAAATAAAGAAAAAAGGCTAAGCAAAAGAGTTAAATTCAAAAATCTCTTTCTAAAGGAAAAAGATATTATATGAGAAATGATGGGATAAAAGGGTTAGATTATTGAATCTACTTTAAGCCAAAAGGCAATGAATTAATCTTCAAAATAGTTTACATTGGTATAGATTTTTTGGGTTTATTGATACAAATTAAAAGTTAATTTTTTTAATTACTTGTGTGTATGGTTTCTACTCTTGTTTGCATATGTGTTTATTCAGTGTTGGTGATACTTGTTACCCAATAAAAATTTGCCTTAAGGCAAAGAACAGAACAAGACACTAGATTAAGCATAGAGGCCAGGCAGTGGAGGCACACATCTTAACCCAGGCACTTAAGATCACACCACCTTGCTGACCAGTATTTGGGAAGCACACATGGCATTAATCCAGCACTAAGAAGGAAGTGGTGGCTGGATGGAAGAAAAGGATATACGGCTGTTAGGCAGACAGGAGAACTAGATTTGCTTTCTGGACAACACCCTTTAGCTTAGAGCCTTTCAGCTGAGGACGTAGAGCACCACAACAGAGGTTTTTGGCGTTGGGGAGGGGAGACGTGGCAGTGGCTGTTCCTTGTCTCTGTGATTCTGAAGTTTTTTGTTTTGTTTTGTGGTTCTTTTTTGTTTTTTTGTTTTGTTTGTTTTTGTTTTTTTTATTAAATCAAGACAGGGTTTTCTCTGTGTAGCTTTGTGCCTTTCTGGATTTCACTCTGTAGGACCAGGCTTGGCCTCGAACTCACAGAGATCCACCTGCTCATGCTCGCTCGCCTCTTGCCTCCCGAGTGCTGGGATTAAAGGCATGTGCACCACCACCCAGCTTGGATTTTGTTTTTTGTTTTGAGACAGGGTTCTCTGTGTAGTTTTGGTGCCTTGTCTGGATCTTTTGCCTGTAGCCCAGGCTGTTGCCTCAAACTCACAGAGATCTTCCTGGCTCTGCCTTCCAAGAGCTGGGATTAAAAGGTGTGCGCCACCACAGCCTGTAGGTTTTTACTTTTTTAAAAAAAAAAAGATTTATTTATTTATTTTATTTATTACATGAGGTTCTGTCTGCATATAATCCTACAGGCCGAAGAGGGCGCCAGATCATTACAGATGGTTGTGAGCACCATGTGGCTTGCTGTGGAAATTGAACTCAAGGACTTTAGAAGAGCAAGCAGTCCTCTTAACCTCTGATCCATGCTCTCCAGCAGTGGTTTACTGTCTTCATGGCAAAAGCTACCCATTTGGGCAAAGGAACTGCCTTTTGCCACAGAGGCGACAGTTATGCTGTCCAACCTGCGGACCAGCAAGATGCAAATGAAATTGTAGTGGGTAACATTCCTGCCTTGGGCCTGGAAGTTTCAACCCATTGAGGCTTCGGGTAATGGTCACGCCCACAAGGCGGGGCTGAGGGAGGAAGCTGAAGACCCAGGATGGAGAGGAGAAGCTTCTCTTGGTTCTTGGGACCCTGGACTGCTGGAGGGTAGACTGAGCAGAGTCCCCAGAGAACACCGCCACCGCCGGACTGAGCCATATGTTCTTGCTCTAAGAATCCCTCCTTTCTCTCACTGATTGGACTCCTGCAACTCTGCCTGGGACCCGGCCATTGATCTCTGCATCTGCTTTCATCAGTTATTGGATGGGGTTCTATGGTAACATTTAGTGTATTCAGCCATCTAATCACCAGAGTAGGTTAGCTCAGGAACCCTCTCAACCATTGCCAGACGATTCTATGGTGGAATAATCTTTGTGGATTCCTGGGGACCTCCCTAGCACTCTGCTGCTCCCGATTCCCATGGTGTCTTCATTTATCATGGTTTCTCTTTTCTTGTTCTCCCACTCTGTTCTTGATCCAGCTCGAACATTCCACTCCCCTAAGCTCTCATTATCCCTTGCCTTCCATTACCCCCCTTACCCCCAGTGTACTTCTGCAGATCTCATTCATATCCCCATTGCTCTGTGATCCCTGTGTCTTTCCTAGGGTCCTCTTTACTAGCTGGCCTCCCTGGAGCTGTGGGTTGCAGTCTGGTGTTCCTTTGCTTTACATCTAGTATCCACTTATGAATGAGTACATACCATGTTTGTCTTTCTGAGTCTGGGTTCCCACACTCAGGATGATGTTTTCTGGTTGCATTCATTTGTCTGCAAACCTCATGATGTCATTGTTTTTTCTGCTCATTAGTACACCATTGTGTATCTGTACCACATTTTCTTTATCCATTCTACAGTTGAGGGGCATCTAGGTTGTTTCCAGGTTCTGGCTATTACAAACAGCCTCCTGTATTCTATGCCACTTTTTTATCTGTTGAGATTTACTTTGTGACCAAGCATGTGGTCTATATTAGAGAAGGTTTCATGGGGTGCTGAGAAGAATGTATATTCTTTTGTGTTAGGGTTGTATGTTCTTTAGATATCTATTAAGTCCATTTGAGTCATAATGTCTGTTGATTCCCTTATTTCTCTATTAAGTTTCTGTCAGGCAAGCCTGTCATTGGTGAGAGAGGGTATTGAAATCTTCCACTACTATTGTGTGGGGTTTGATGTGCAATTTAATCTTCAGTAATGTTTCTTTTGCAAATGGTACCACTGTATTTGTGGCATAAACGTTCAGAATCAAAACTTCATCTTGGTTGATTTTTCCTGTGATAACTATGTAATGTCTTTCCCAATCTCTTTGGTTGATTCTGGTTTGAAGGCTATTTTACTCAAAATTAGGATAACTACACCAGCTTGCTTCTTAATTCCATTTAATTGGAAAGGCTTTACCCACCATTTCACTCTGAGGTGGTGTTTGTATTTGAAGTTTGGGTGTGTTTCATGTATGCAGTAAATGGATGGATCTTGTTTTCATATCCATTCTGTTAGCCTGTGCCTTTTTATAGTTGGATTGAGTCCTTTGATATTAAGGGATATTAATGACCAGTGATTGTGAATTCCTGTTATTTTCTGGTGGTAGTGTTGTGTGTTTCCTTCTTTTGCATTTGTTGGTGTGCAATTAACTATTGCCTGTGTTTTCATGGGTGTATCTAACTTCCTTAGGTTGGATTTTTCATTCTAGTGCTTTCTGTAGGGCTGGATTTGTGGATAGGTATTGTTTAAATCTGATTTTATCTTGGAATACTTTGTTTACTCCATCTATGGTAATTGAGTGTTTTGCTGGGTATAATAGTCTGGGTCAGCATCCATGGTCTCTTGGTGTCTGCATAACCTCTGTCCAGGACCTTCTGGCTTTCAGAGTCTCCATTGAGAAGTCAGGTGTTGTTCTTATGAGTCTGCCTTTATATGTTACTAGGCCTTTTCTTTTGTTGCTCTTAATATTCTTTCTTTATTCTGTATGTTTAGTGGTTTGATTATTTCACGATGAGGGGACTATTTTTGCATGCAGTCTATTTGGTGTTCTGTAAGCTTCTGGTATCTTCACAGTCATTTCCTTCTTTAGGTTGGGAAAGTTTTCTTCTGTGATTTTGCTGAATATATTTTCTGCATCTATGAGCTGGTGTTCTTCTTCTTCTATCCCTATTATTCTTAGGTTTGGTCTTTTTATGGTGTCCCAGATTTCCTGGATGATTTGTGTAGTGTCTTTGTTGGCTTTAGTGTTTCCTTTGACTGATGAATCTATATCCTCTATCATATCTTCAATGCCAGAGATTCTCTCTTCCATCTCTTGTGTTCTCTTGGATATGCTTGCATCGCCAGTTTCTGTTCATTTCCTCAGTTTTTCCATTTCCTGCATTCCTTCAGTTTGTGTCTTCTTTATTGTCTCTATCTCAGTTTTCACATCTTGAACTGTTTCCTTCACCTGTTTAATTGCTTTATCTTGGTTGGGTTGGCTTTATTTAAGGGATTTATTGATTACTTCCAATTCTTTGTCTTTTCCTTGACTTCTTTAAGGGAATTTTTCGATTCCTCCTTAAGGGCCCATATCACCTTTTTAAAGTCATTTTTAAGGTAGATTTCTTCTGCTGCTTCTGTGTTGGGATGTTTATGTCTTGCTGGTATATAACAACTAGGTCCTGATTTTGCCATATTAGTCTTTAGGTTGTTGACTACATTTTTGCACTGTTGTCTACCTATCTCTTCTTCTACTCAATGCAAGTTGTGTCTGTGTTTGAGGGAGCCTCTCTTGGTCTGGTTGATACTCTTGGTCCAATCAGAGCTCTTGGTCCAACAGGAGTTCTTGGTCCAATTGGGGCTCTTTGGTTCAATTGGTGTTGATAGACTCTGTTTCTCAGAGAGCAGCTATGGTCTAGGTGAATGGATCAGTTAGGGAGGTGGTGTGGGGCTTTAAGGTAACAGGGTCTGGTGGGGGATGGTGGTATTCTGACCTGCCTACGGGCCTGAAAGTGAGACTACAATGTGTGATGGTGTGGTGTTACAGAGTTGTGCCTCTGAGTCCAAAGCCTAGAGACTGTGATATTTGAATATGAGAACAAAAACTCACCTCTTGGTCCAGTTGGTGCTGGTGGCCTCTGACTCTAGTTTGCTTTTGTTTTTAGTTTTATTTTTATTTTATAGGAGCCAAGAGATAGAAGGTTATGGACTTTTGAAGAGTCGTTATTTTAAACAGACTGAAATTTTCAAGTATTTTAATTTGTTAAAGTCTGAAGGGCTTTTACAACTATGCATTTTTAAGTATCACAAGATTAATTGATACCTAGGGAATAACCAAGAAAGGAAAAATTATGGCTTAATAGTGAAGAATTTAGGTGAATTTAGTGAGTAATCAATGATATTGATTGGTATTTTGGCAATTTGATCTAAACTAGGCTCATCTGGAAGGAGGTAACTTTAAGAAACTGCTTCTGAATTGTCCGTAGGGGAACACTATGGTGCATTTTCTTGATTAATGTTTAATGTGTCAGAGTCCAGCCCACTAGAGTTCCTGTCATATGTGTTCAGCTTATATTGTTCAGCTTAGTGACCCCTGGGTTTAAAGGTAGTGACCAACTTCCTTCTATGGCCTCAGTGTCAGATCTTGTCTTGAGGTTCCTGCCTCGAGTTGGAAAGTGTAAGCTGAACTACACCCTTTCCTCCAAAGTAGAATTTGATCCAATTATTTTGTCACATCAGTAAGTAGGTGTCCTGGGGAAAACTTTCTCATGATAGTTATCAGGCAAGTCTTTCCATGAACCATGCAAGTAAGAAATATTAGAACCTGGAGTATGGAGATGGTGCAGACGAAATTTGTTCCTTGAGAACTGACCAGGGAAGGCTAGTTCTTTGGCCTCGAGACTAGGCAAGACCCCAAAGTGTAGGGATGACACTGGTAGTCAACCTTAAAAGGAGCTCAACAGACAAAGATAGTGGGCAGTGAAGGCTTCTGCAGGTAAGACTTGGAGTACAGAGAGACCTCAGGTGGACTGCATTCAAGCAGAACTCAAAAGAAAATGTGGGTGCAGATACCACATGGCCAGAGCCACTTCTGGGAGGGTGAGAGTGAGAAAAGTAGGTGATGTTATGTGGAGATCATCAGGTAAACTTGGTGCATGATAGGTGCAATTACAGAGAGGCCTTGAACTGTGCAGACGATTGAGGGAGGTTTGGTTCTGAAGGGAGGATGCTGCAGAGGAAAAAAGTGTGGGAGCTGCTAGACAGGAGCTAAGTATGGGAGTGTGGGGATGGTTTTGGCAGATGAGATTATTTGAGGAACACAAGGAAACCAGTTATGATTTCTGTGCATTTGGTGCTAGAATTATAGCCCAGATAGTATAAAAATGACATTGGCAGGGGGTGCTGCAGACCATGATAATACAAACTGGTACATGATTTAAGTTTACTGCCGTAGTATTTGGGAGTATAGGCATGGTATAGGCAGGCCTGTTTCTGAAGAAAAGACTAAGGAAAGATTCTACAGAAACTGTTTGATCACAATACCCTTTGGAGTGAAGTG
This sequence comes from Onychomys torridus, assembly GCF_903995425.1. Taxonomy (NCBI): domain Eukaryota; kingdom Metazoa; phylum Chordata; class Mammalia; order Rodentia; family Cricetidae; genus Onychomys; species Onychomys torridus. Next base: position 6,542 of record NW_023412970.1, read on the forward strand.
GTGATCTGGCTAGTGAAAATTAGTCAAGTTCTCCAGGAAAATCTGATGTATTGCCTGCATATCAACCCTTGGAATATGCAGGGAGGCATAGTTCTAGGAGATGCTGAAGGGGAATTAAGCTAAGCAGCTTAAATACAGGCTATGCCTGGTGCTGTAGGGATGAAGCTGGCATATAAGCTTCTGTTGAAAGGGAGCTACTTCTACAAGAGTAGAAGTGTCCTGAGCAGACTGGGTTCTAGGAAACAACTAGGGAAACCTGATGCAGGAACTGACTGGGTAGGTCTAGGCTCCAGCGTCCTGCAGTGGAACTCATGAGAGCCCACCAAGCAGACCTAGTGAGAGATCAACATTTCTGGAGCTAAACCTGAGGATGCTAATACATCCCAGGTGGAAAGGTTGCTTAAGGTAGTCCCCAGGTAAATCCAGACCAACAGTTTGATGACCAGAGCTAGAAGTGGAAGTGTGGGAATGGCCCTGTAGGAGTGAGTTCTGTGGCTCACATCCAATGAAAGCAAAGAGCCAATTCTTCATCCTTAAACAGGCATTAGTCTTTGAAGTTGGTGCATGCAAGCTGTTGTCTGAGCAGGAGGAAGAGAGAATCACTAGGAAGTGGTAGTACCTGAGCTGTGTGACTACAGATAAGCCTGACAGCATACATGGCACAGATCATCTTGATTCTGTGGTAGTGTGACATGGAAAAACAACAACAACAAGATCTGGATGACCACCTCTAAATCTAGGAGGGTGGAAATGAAGGGGGTTGGAAAGGTTTAAGAGGTCTGCACAGACTACTTGAGCATATCTAAATTGAGAATCTCAAGTGACACCTGAGGTTGTAGATTTGACATGAGCAAGGTATGTGCTGGAAACATTTATAAGGTATGACCACTGGGGGTACCTATATTACTTAGACTAGCTCTGGATTATGACAAAGGAGCTCACAGAGTAAATATGTTATGTAATCTGCAAACCAGAGCTACAGCATTAGACAAAAGGGTATTACAGCTTCTGGGTAGTTCCATCAGTCACAGTCAATATGCTTTCTGTGCATTTGGAGGTAGGCATTGGATAGTGGAGATGGAGCAGGACTTATTTCTGTAGAATTCTGCAGAGAAATCTGTTGCAGGAACTAACTGCATCTCCACAACAAGGCCTGAGAGTGCTGGGAAGGCACTGGTACACAAGGACTGGGAGAACACACCAGGACAATTATGTGTTAGATCCCCGCAAACACAGGGGGGAATTGATTTGTGGAAATGGACCAGGTGGTGTTGGTGAAACTCAAATGTGAATTCTGGTGTAGGAGTTGCATGACTAATGGTTGTATTGGAAGTGCAGTTTTGAGGCTATTAAGTGACATTCTTGGGGAATCCCCAGGCAAAGCCAGTGTGCAATCTGCCATTCCAGAGCTGGCAGAGGTCAGTGGACTGTCATAAGGAAAGCTCTTGTCTGATTCTGCATCCAAGTCTAGAGCTTTGTCTGGGGAGATTATGTAGGTGTATGTGGTACAGGGACACTCATCAGGAAAAGCAGTTACTTAACTGTGTGATTACAAGTAGGCCCTGGGACATGGAGATAGCTCTGACAGCTGAGATTAAGCAATGTGTGCATCCATTGGCAAATATCAGAATATGCAAGACATGAGGCAGAATCAGTTCTCATGGCACCTGACAGAGAAAATCAATGAGGGAACTTGTGTCACCAGAGCAAGGCCAGGGAATATGGGAATAGCACTGGGCATAGCAGGTTATGGGGAACATTATCCTGCAAATAATTGCTTGACCTGTGTTCCCAAAGAAAGGACTTGGGAGTGTGTAGAGGAGAATGGCATGAGTGTGTGTCTTATGGATCCACCAGGGAAAGCTGGTACAGGAACTATATGACCAGAGCTGCTATTGAGAGTTGTAAGATTATACAGAAGGTTAAGATGTGGTCCAGAGCACCAGGGAAATATGACATATGATCCTCTCCTCAACAGTCAGACCTTGCAGTGGGAAGACTATTCTGGCAGGCCTGGCTTTAAAGGGATCCAGAAGGGAATCCATATAGAAACAGTGACATAGTAAATAGTCCATGGAGGATAAGCATGGCCCTGGTGCATAAGGCTATGTAAATCTAACAAGGAAAATCAGAAAACCTAGGTCTCCTGTAAATATATATATATTGCAAGTATATTGATTGGTTTTCTTGTGGGACTCCTAACAGTGGGAGCAAGGGATGTCTCTGAATCTGTTGCCTACTTTTGGGACCCTTTACTCCTACCAGATTGCCTCATCCAATTTTAATAAGAGGAGGTGCCTAGTCTCTCAGCAACTTGATATACAATGGGTAGGTGAAACCCATGGGAGGCCCGGTCCCTTTCTGAAGAGAAAGGGGAGAAAGAGTGGATGGGAGTAAGAGGGGATGATGGAGGGGGATGGATTGCCTCATAGACTGCTGGGAGTTTCCATTGCAATAGGTTTCTAGCTCATCCTAGAGATGTTCCAAAATCCAATGAGGCACACTCCATACTCTCTTTCTCCATCTGCCCCCTGACCTGATCCCTCCTGTTCCCATCCCTAGCACTCATCTAGACCACTCTCCCATCCACCCGTGATGGCTATCCTATTACACCTTCACAGTGAGATAGTCAAGTGCCACCTTGAGCCCTCCTTGTTAATTAGCTTCTCTGCGCCAATGGATTGTAGCACAGTTATTCTTTATTTTAAGGTTAATATTCATTTGTAAGTGAGTACATATGATTTTTGTCTTCCCATTTTTGTGTTATGGCACTCAAGATGTTCTTTTCTAGTTCCAACCATCTGCCAGCAAATTTCTTTTACTCTATGAAATGAACTTTATTCTGTGGACACAAAGGATGGAATATCTTCATGTGAAATGGAGCAGGTTTGGGGCTAGTAAGATTGCCCAGTGGCTAAGTAAGTTTGCCACCAAACTTAATGTGAATTTGAACCCAATGATTCAGAAGGTAAAACAGGAAAATAACTCAGACAAGCAGTCCTCTTACCTCCATACCACTTGTTCTGCATGGCTATTTGTGATATTCACCAACAGAAAGACAGTAGATGCCCACTACCCATTGTAGAGAATCGCCTTGCTACTCCGTGAAAAGGGCACACACTGTCCCCAGAGCCAACAATAACAAAAGTCCAGATCTGCCCTCATTAGACCTGAGCACCTAAGGGTCTCCAAACAGAACTGTGGTTACTTTTCGTTGTTTTGGTGCAGCTACCTTACAAACCTTCTTTCACTAGGTATTTGTCCTGTTTGTTTTCAACATGCATTTCACCATTACCTTTGCCTGCAACTGCTTTTTGGAAATATCTGAACACATGATCATGGCCTTCAGAGTTTAGGATGTGAAATCATTCAAAGAAAGGGACACTTTAGACAGATAGAGGAGGAAGTAATTTAGACACATCCAGAGAATCAAGTTGATGCTTTATTTAGAATGAATTGATGATTGTGGGAGTTCTGTGTATGAATAGCAAATTTGTTCTAGGCACCTTCTGACAGATGTTTCAAATGCAGGAGCCCTCACTTGAGACCTCTTGTTTGGCCACTATGTAAGCACGCTGGATCTTCACCTGACTCTGTAGTTTCAAAGAGCTTATCTCAGAGAAAAGGAAGATCACACCAAACAGTGACATGGTTGCTGTCAGTACCGCTGTTGGGAAGACAGCAGTATACTGTTTGTTTATCAATGCTTCTTTTCTAAGAGGGAAGTCAGGCGGAAAGTCAAGAGTGGTTTGTCCATAATAATCTTCGAAGTGGTTCCAGCTCACGGAAACCAATGTGAAGAGGCTGCTAACACACAAAACGAAGGCGGAGACCCTGTAGCAATACATCTCCATCTCCACGAATGGGTCTTCCATGCAGCTGATCTTAATGGCAGCTGCACCAAAAATCAGAACTACAACTTTCATCAGAATGGCCCACACTATCATGGTCTGTGTATACTGAAATTCAGGTGAAATTGTCCAGGTGGAATTGATAGGAGTGTGCACCAGCATCTTTGTTACAGTCCCTGAGACATTAAACTCTTGAGGGTAGTAAGCTTCCCACAGTCCAAAGGACACAAATTGCACAACCTTGTGGTTGAATTCCCACAGGCGCCAGCTGTGGCTGCTTGCAATTACAATTTCAAACACCAAGGCTGATAGGCCACAAAGGAGGCCACTCAGCTTGAAGATACACTCCATTGCCTTGGCAAATCTGAAGATGATATTGAACAAAGATATAGTAAAGCAAGGAACACAAGGGAAGTTGGGAATACAAAATGAGTCATGTTTTACAGAATACTATGCTCTCATACCTTGTCCCTGTTGTCACATAGTTGTATTTAAGTAGTCTATCTATGTATTGGGGTTCAACATACTACAGATAAGGGATGAAAAGCCCTAAACTCCATAACTATAGCAGAGGTTCCTTCCATAGGAGGTTTTGGTTAGCAATTTCATTCTATCTTTCAAAGTCTACTCTAACAAATGTGTGCTTTTGTTTCTAAGAAGTTTTTCTTGTTTCACACATCAATTCATTTAAAATTATGAATGAAAGGGAAAATAAGTAAAACCTCTGAAGTTTTTCATTCATACTTCTGAAAGGCTTCACTTCTAATTGCAGTATTTATAACTTCTTTAAATCAAAAATGAATGAAGATTTAGCCCAAATTAAAAAAAAACTGTATTTGTTTGTTCATACTTCATATTTTGAGATTGATGTGGTGGTGCTGGAAAGAAGGCTCAATGCTTGAGAGCACTGGTTGCTATTCCAGAGGACATGAGTTCAATTCCCAGCACTCGCAGGGTGGATCACGACCATCAATAACTGCAGCCCTATGGGATCCAATGCCCTCTTCTGGAATGTGTATATATATATATATGCAGACAAAAACCCAAATAAAATCAATCAGTATGTAAATAAATAATATTTTTTAAAATATCTATGGAAGATAGGCAGTGGTGGCATATGCCTTTAATCCCATCACTTAGGTGGCAGAGGCAGGCAGATCTCTGTGAGTTTGAGGCCAGCCTGAAACGCAGAGTGAGTTCCAGGACAGCCAAGTTTACAGAAAGCAAACCTGTCTCAAAAAAACAAAAAGATCAATGTCGTTTTGTTTTCTCTTTCCTTTTTTGATAAGCAGTTTTGTTGTAATGCAATATGTAAGTGGAAATGTGATAGATATTATTTTAATTACTCTGCTACTACAATTGCCTTAGATATGTATTAACAAAATTCACATTTTTTGAGTTGTATTGAATCATATCACTATAAAACAGCTGTGTTTCCTTTAAGAACATTTTCTAATGAAATGGATTATATTCAGATTTAGTGGGTTTTGATATATAAAATTTTTGTTTATAGAAAAATGTCAGTTGCTTGTAGACAAGATGGCTCAGTGGATGAAGTCAACTGCCCTTCTGTCTGACAACCTGAGTTTTATCCCTGGGACCCACATGATGGGAAAAAAAGTACCACACCTACAAATTGACCTCTGACATCTATGAGTGTGGTGTGGCAATAAAGATATCTACACACACACAAATAAATTTTAAAATGTAACTTATAGTTTTAAAAGCAAGTTCAATGAGAATTTTCAGTTTGAGAATAATTATTTCACTATTTCTTTGTATTTAGCCTTCACTCTGAGGCAAACAAAATATAGAAAGTCTCACCCAAACTGCCACTTCATCAAAAGGAGCGTTATAAGTGTTCCTCGTGAGAACTACAAAAGTCATCACTTTTACGACATTCCAAGTAAATCCAAATCTATTTTCCTAAGCATCCTCATTAAACTGTAAATGATTAAGGGGAGCTACTCAAAACTCATTCCAGAAAACAAAGCCTATGAAGAGTATAATTATTTAGTTATTTCTTCAAACCTCTTTTCCATGAATCTGAACTGGATTAAGTGTTCAGCACCTTGGGATTAAAGCTGTGTATCCTTGTAGCTATCACCATGGGGTTTATCTTCCTAAGAAAGTACATCAAAGGTTTCGTTTCTTGTGAGTATCTGATAATAATATCACCAAGTAAACGGGACTCATTCTGCACTTTCCCAAAACATCATAAACCCTAAGCCACATTAGATGAATCAGCCTCCTGTTACATATTAAGGAATAGATTTATTTTCAAATAGTTGCAATTCCATTACTTGAAATTCCTTTATCAGAAGCATTTGTGAGGAATAACAAAAGCTTATCATTATTGAAGTGAGACTTATTCTAGGAAGAAACTTCTGGAAACAATTGTTTCCTCTGAGTATGTTTAAAGACTTTGAATCTTCAGATTTATCTTTGCATAGATTAAACAGTCAAACAGGAGGAAACAGCTTGGGCTTTATAGAAGATTTCCCTCAGGACTTGGAGACTTTAAAGGAGCCAATATTTATAAAATTATGAGAGTCCGTGAAAAAGTCCTTCCAAACTTTGGTGATCTTTTAATCTGAACTTAAGAGAAAGTGAAAAACTTTCAATGTATGACAATTCTGTATGAAAATGATATTTTGTAGTAATATTGCAATCTTCCTTTACAAACATGTGGCTATGGTTCTTTTTTAACTTTATTCATTTTTATTTCTTTGCATTGGTGTCTTGTCTGCATGTATGTCTGTGTGAGGTTGTCAGAGTCCCAGGAACTGGAGATACAGAGAGTTGTGAGCTGCTATGTGAGTGCCAGGAATTGAATCTGGGTTCCCTGGGAAAACAGTCAATGCTCTGATCCATCTTTCCTGTGCCCTTCTGTTACCTAAGAATTTTAATGCTTGGAATTAATAGTAAAAAAAAAGTTTCCAATATCATATTTAAGATGATGCTGTGTTTACAATGCCTAAGTATAAGTTTCTTATATGAGCGAAATAAACAGAGGAATGCCTACAATAATTTCATTTGTAAATTTTGGTATTGATTATTACAAATAAAGGAACTTACCTATATTGTATACTGAAAGAACCAAGCAAAATGACAAATGTTTTACATGGTACACCCAGTGGTATGATGTCAAAATTCTATACCTCAGTATATATATATATATATATATACATATATATATATATATATATATATACATATATATATGTATATATATATGATATAGATATAGATAGATATAGATATATGTGTGTATGTGTGTGTATTTGTGTGTGTGTGTGTATGTATATTTTTTGGAGCTGAGGATTGAACCCAGGGCCTTGGGCTTGATAGGCAAGCACTCTACCCCTGAGCTAAATCCCTACCAAAATTATTTTTGCATATTTGTTCATGCTTGTGCTTGGCAATGTACGAATGATGAACATGTATGAAAACCTGAATTCTTTTTTCTGTGCCACAAAATTAAAATCTGCATAGAAATCATAAGGGCAGATGAATAATTTCATATAACTTACTCAAATTCCACTTTCAAAATTTGGTTCTTTTGGTTGAAACATTTGATATATCCTGACTACCTTATTGAACAAACATCTTCTTTTGTACCAAATTACAACTCCATATTTACTGCATGATCAAATTCTCTCTCTCTCTCTCTCCTCTCCCTCTCTCCCTATTTTCCTCCCTCCCTCTGCCCCTCCCTCCTTCTCTCAAAAACTACTAGAAATCTTCCTCGGTGTTGGTGTGGT
>NW_023412971.1:0-4628 GCF_903995425.1 Onychomys torridus
TCTGCTCCTGGCAGCACCGATTTACTTCAGAGAGGAGGATGGGCATTGAAGACACTTCATATCTTATCTTCACCTTGGCAAAAATAGCCATTAGGGCAAGAAACTGTTCTTGCCTGGACTGCTCGATCAACTGGACATGCAGGACCCATAGGAAGGTGACCACTGAACTTTGCTTGACAAAATGGTCCTCAGGCTCCTGCTTCACAGAGGAAACTGACAGACATTCTACGGGACACTGAGAGAAGTGACGGAGAGACTCTAGCCCTATGGACTGAAGACAAATGCCCCAACTTTACAAAGAAACATTAGGTGACTGTTCAGGCTGCCAGCTGTCTCTGTCTACTCTTGCAAGACTCCTGAAAAATGCTTGCATCCTTCTCCCAGTTCTCAGGTAATATTATATCCTTCTGAGGTCTTTGATGTGGTTGAAGACTAGATAGTTATAATTTCCTCAATTATGATAAAAGATAAGTTAGATATAAAACCTTGGACTCACGAATGTAAGATAGATAGGATATCTTCTTTAATATTGTAACTGTAATTCTTGCTTGATAATTGTTTTGTTATATGTAATTGTACTATGTAAAAGTTAAAACCTTCCTTAAAAAAAAAAAGAAAAGGGGAATTGCTGTGGATATCGCTCTGTGTAAATAAAGTTCTGATTGGCCAGTGGCCAGGCAGGAAGTATAGGCGGGACAAGAGAGAAGAGAATTCTGGGAAGTAGAAGGTTGAGAGAGACACCACCAGCCGCCGCCATGAAAAGCAACATGTAAAGACACTGGTAAGCCACAAGCCATGTGGCAAAGTATAGACTAACAGAAATGGGTTAATTTAAGAGAGAAAAAGCAGATAACAAGCAGCCTGCCATGGCCATACAGTTTGTAAGCAATGTAAGTTTCTGTGTGCTTTCTTGGTTGGGTCTGAGCGACTGTGGGACTGGCGGGTAAGAGAGATTTGTCCTGACTGGGCCAGGCAAGAAAACTCTAACTACACTGGTAAGGTGAATGTCAATATTGGGTCCAGGAGAATGAATAGGAAAAGATGGATGGATAACAGATCCAGTGGACAAGTGGGTAGGTGGCACTTCAGAGGTCATGTCAACAGCAGGAACAGAGTCAAGCTGAAACACATGGAGCAATCTGGACTTCTTTATCTCTTGGCTCCTTGACACATCTACACTGGATGATCAGTGTGTTGGATCATTACCACAACAATGTCAGGGCCTCACTCCTTTAAGGTATCCTGGTGAAGGACCTACTCCATCTTCAGTCTGGACTGGGTTTCTGAACATTAGTTTAACACACCATGGTCTACCCCAGGACCAATATACTTTGAGAAAGGTAAAGGGTAGTTTGTCAAGGTACACTCTGAAAAAATACTGTTTGTAAGTGAGGGTATAATGAATCACCAAACTTCACCACTCAGGGATAGAAAGGAAGGTTTATTCAGGAATTGAGACTGCCAGGTTGTCTATTGATGTGGGGGTAAGGGAGAACAGCAAGAGACAGGGAAAGTTTTGCCAGTTTTAAGGGAGTGGTTGCTGCAGGTAGCCTGGGAGTTGGGATAGCCTGGGAGTTTGAACAGTGGGAGGAGGTTTAGAGGGCAGAAAAGTCCAGGGGCGGGAGCAGGGATGTTGATCTGTTATGGGCTCCTTTTGTTATTGTGGAACTAGCTACCCTGCTGCAGAGGTAGTTGGCTGTAGGATCATACAAAGGAATTGTCAGACCTGACAATCAGAAACCCCCTTCCCAAGGTTTCTGAGGAAGGCTGAGTGTAAGCTTTTGTTTATCTGCTAGTGGTCCTTGTGTTTACCAAGTCAGTGCTGAGCCCAGTCTGTCATTTAGGACACAGTTGGAAGCACTGCCATTTTGTCAGCCCACTTTGGACCTAACACTTTTTACACGTAAATGTAGTTTATGTGCTGGGCAAGCCTGATCTCTACAGAAAGCAGTAGGAAATGAATAATAACTGGATAATCCAGCAATCTTTTAAAGTTCACTTGAAAACATGAAAGTTAATTCTATAATGAAACAAACCAACCAACCAAAATAAACAAAAGCAAAACAAAACAACAACAGAAACAGAGGAGGGGGATTCTTTGCTTCTGATGAAATAAAGTACCTTTGTGAGGGGCCCCAAAACAGCTTGACCACACAGCTGCCAGGACAGGCTTAGAGGCCCAGACACAGCTTCTGGCAGGCAACACCTGGACCCAGGAAAAGCCATAAACTGCCTCCACCCAGAAAGGACTGCTTCTAAGAGGAAATACCTGACATTGCAAACATTCCCTATACCCTAGACAAATGTCAGCCAATCAGAGTCCTTACCCTGGAAATACCCTCACCCCAACCTCTGCTATGACAAAAACCCCACCCTGCCTGAACTCTGGGCTCTCTGCTCCCATTGCTACATCAGACAGAAAGAGAGACCATGCCCCTGGAGCTTGAAATTAAAGGCTCTTAGCTTTTACATACAGGATTTGGTCTCTGTGATGGTCTTTTGGTGATCCCTGTGATCTGTGCATAACACCATCATGAAGCAAGAACCACAGCTGTTCAAAAAAATCCAGCAACCTCTTTTTCAGAGTGCCAGAATCCATTCAAAAAGGGCAAGGCCCACAGAAACAAGTAGGCCATCTCTCCCTGGCCAGCTAGGAGGGCTGAAATCCTTACCCAGAAAAGGTAAAAATCCATATGGTTACTGTGAGCACACAGGAAGTTAGTTTAGTAAATTTGAGAATGAGATAGTTTCAATACAGACTTTTGTGACTTCAAAGTTGGAATTTATTTTTATTCCTAAACACTGCCCCTAATCCTGATACAAACAAAATCAACTGCCACTTTAGTGTTCCTGAGAGGGTTTCTGATGAGCATTGCCTTTCTCATTAAGCCCTCCAACTCTTTAACATGCTAATTTCATCCATTAACTTGTAGATGAAGTGGTTTCAGCTGTATCTGACTCACCCATTACAGGGCTTAATCTACAATTTTTGGAAAAACTGAACTGGATTATTTATTATGTTTTGCTGAGGAAATAATGAGTTCTTATATAAGAATCATTCTTTATCAATGTTAAGTGGCCAAGGATTTGTAGGTTCATAAATTAAAGAGAATAAAGGGATTTCTATGAGAAAGCAGGAACCAGATGTAAACAAAGTAAACTGTCTCAGGACCACAGGATCACTTTTCTGAGTCCCCAAACTCAGCACGTTCCATAAAATCGAAAGTGGGGGAGAAAACACTATCAAAAGGTTATGAAGCTAATGAAAATTCTAGAAATATTATGCAAATTAATTCACTTGACCATGGATATCATGTTGACAGAATTTAACTGTATGGAGAAATAAAGCAGCCAAAGGGAAACTAAGCTTAAAGAGATCTGAATGTAATCTCACCTCCTATTAATTCACTTCAAGACATATTAACTTCTTTGGGTTCTAATTACTTTTTAAATTTGTATCTCAATTTCTTGATACCTCAGTTTCTATCAATTTAAAAACATAACTGAAAATATGAGTCTTGCCCACCTTGGGAAGAGGTAAAATCGTGTGTGTGTGTGTGTGTGTGTGTGTGTGTGTGTGTGCACGTGTGTATCTCTGTGTGTGTGTATATGGGCGTGCACGCGTGTGTGTGTGTGTGTGTGTGTGTGTGATATGTCATATTATTACTGTTATTTGACACACCTGGTCAGAAAGCAACTGTAGAGTTTCCAGTATGTAGAATTCCAAGGAAGGCTGTCTGCCCACACTGCAGGAATTAAAGTGTAGAAGCTGGTGATCCTGAGCGCTGTTATTCTGTGGTACTAGTGGTGGCACAGAAAAGCCCACACTACTCAGACCAAGAGCAGTGATGATAGAGACTATCACTACATTAGATCTACCCTGTAGAAATTCTTCAGCTAATAAAGTATGTAAGTTGATTTTCAGGAAAAGATTCAATAATCCACTCAAAGTTGGTTGAAAGAGACTTTTCATGGATTTGTGAGTATAGAAGGACTCAAACTGATCCAGACAATAAATTTCACATCACATCAGAAGAGCATCCTCATGGCTTGTGATGAGATGGGATCTGAGCCTCTTCAAAGAACCCTAAGCTACTGTGGGACATCCAATCAGCAAACAGCCTTTCCTTTTCCCATAACCCATTCCATCTCTAATCAACTTCTGTATGGGAGGCAGATTTTGTTTTCCAACTCCAGATCTCCCAACAAATGGACAGCCAAGCTGCAACATACAGCTTTTTCTTGGAGTCATATATTGGCCCCATATACATCATGTAACAAGACCTTGCTAGGTATCATCAGCAGTGGGACTTTTCACCTGGGTAGTGGAAGGGAGGGCAGAAAGTGGGTTAAAATCTGAATGTATCTTTAGTAAGTAAGGATTTAGAGCCAAGGAACTGGGGAAAGCTCATCAGGGAGCTGGAGAATTTCTAATAGGAAACACCAGGAATAGAACCAACCTGAGAGAACATGCTGAGAACAGGTGAACAGGTAAAGTAGTGAATATTAGTGCTAAAAGGCAGTGTCCAGGGAACTGAATTAGTATATATATTATATAAAACTGGATCTTAAAAAATAAGTACAGGACTGTACTAATTTGATCAATTCAAGAATCTGTTCACATAGAG